>NC_142216.1:16073080-16091080 GCF_049639895.1 Pseudopodoces humilis
CAAATGCTGGCAGTGCTGGGATTTTGCGTGCGTCTGTGATAGCCACTGTAGGGCTGGTGCTGAAATCACTGTGCGGCTGCGATAGGGACTGATAATGGGATTGTCACTGTAAGATCTGTGTGCTGCAATCACCGTAGGCCTGTGATATGGATGTTGGGGCTGGGTCCTGTGACTGGAAATAGAACAAGGTGGGTAGGGCCAAAAATATGGGACTGTAACATGGGACCTGAAATGCTGGCAGTGCCGGGATTTTGCCTGCGTCTGTGATAACCACTGTAGGGCTGGTGCTGGGATATTGACTGTGGGGTGGGCTTATAGGCCCTGGGGTGGGAGCTGAAATGTTGCACAGCTGGAGACAGCAGGAAGATCCTGCTCCTTGAACCTGGGGAACTTTCAGCCAGCAGCCTTGGAGAAACACGCATCTGGAGCTGGAAGAAGAGAGCTTGCAGTGAAATAAAGCTTGTGGGCCAAGAGCTGAAATCACTGGGACAGGGAAGGGCTCTCCAGGGATGGAGCTGTAATCACTGTGGGGCTGGGATAGGGACTGATAATGGGATTGTCACTGTAGGATCCGTGTGCTGGAATCACCGTGGGGCTGGGATAGGGACTGCTAATGGGATTGTCACTGTAGGATCTGTGTGCTGCAATCACCGTAGGCCTGTGATATGGATGTTGGGGCTGGGTCCTGTGACTGGAAATAGAACAAGGTGGGTAGGGCCAAAAATATGGGACTGTAACATGGGACCTCAAATGCTGGCATTGCCGGGATTTTGCCTGCGTCTGTGATAACCACTGTAGGGCTGGTGCTGCAATCACCGTAGGCCTGTGATATGGATGTTGGGGCTGGGTCCTGTGACTGGAAATAGAACAAGGCGGGTAGGGCCAAAAAAAGGGGACTGTAACATGGGACTTGAAAAGCTGGCACTGCTGGGATATAGCCCACATCTGTGAGAGCCACTGTAGGGCTGGTGCTGAAATCACTGTAGGGCTGGTGCTGAAAGCACTGTGCGGCTGCGATAGGGACTGCTAATGGGATTGTCACTGTAGGATCTGTGTGCTGTAAACGCTGTAGGCCTGTGATATGGATGTTGGGGCTGGGTCTTGTGACAGGAAATAGAACAAGGTGGGTAGGGCCAAACAAATGGGACTGTAACATGGGACCTCAAATTCTGACAGTGCCGGGATTTTGCCTGCGTCTGTGATAGCCACTGTAGGGCTGGTGCTGAAATCAGTGTGGGGCTGGGATATTGATTGTGGGGTGGGCTTCTAGGCCCTAGGGTGGGAGCTGAAATGTTGCCCCGCTGGAGGCAGTAGGAAGATCCTGCTCCTTGAACCTGGGGAACTTTCAGCCAGCAGCATTGGAGAAACACGCATCTGGAGCTGGAAGAAGAGAGCTTGCAGTGAAATAAAGCTTGTGGGCCAAGAGCTGAAATCACTGGGGCAGGGAAGGGCACTCCAGGGCTTGTGCTGAAATCACTGTGGGGCTGGGATGTTGATTGTGGGGTGGGCTTCTAGGCCCTAGGGTGGGAGCTGAAATGTTGCCCAGCTGGAGGCAACAGGAAGATCCTGCTCCTTGAACCTGGGGAACTTTCAGCCAGCAGCATTGGAGAAACACGCATCTGGAGCTGGAAGAAGAGAGCTTGTAGTGAAATAAAGCTTGTGGGCCAAGAGCTGAAATCACTGGGGCAGGGAAGGGCTCTCCAGGGCTGGTGCTGAAATCATTGTGCGGCTGGGATAGGGACTCCTAATGGGATTTTCACTGTAAGATCTGTGTGCTGCAATCACCGTAGGCCTCTGATATGGATGTTGGGGCTGGGTCCTGTGACTGGAAATAGTATAAGACGGGTAGGGCCAAACAAATGGGACTGTAACATGGGACCTCAAATGCTGGCAGTGCTGGGATTTTGCGTGCGTCTGTGATAGCCACTGTAGGGCTGGTGCTGAAATCACTGTGCGGCTGCGATAGGGACTGATAATGGGATTGTCACTGTAAGATCTGTGTGCTGCAATCACCGTAGGCCTGTGATATGGATGTTGGGGCTGGGTCCTGTGACTGGAAATAGAACAAGGTGGGTAGGGCCAAAAATATGGGACTGTAACATGGGACCTGAAATGCTGGCAGTGCCGGGATTTTGCCTGCGTCTGTGATAACCACTGTAGGGCTGGTGCTGGGATATTGACTGTGGGGTGGGCTTATAGGCCCTGGGGTGGGAGCTGAAATGTTGCACAGCTGGAGACAGCAGGAAGATCCTGCTCCTTGAACCTGGGGAACTTTCAGCCAGCAGCCTTGGAGAAACACGCATCTGGAGCTGGAAGAAGAGAGCTTGCAGTGAAATAAAGCTTGTGGGCCAAGAGCTGAAATCACTGGGACAGGGAAGGGCTCTCCAGGGATGGAGCTGTAATCACTGTGGGGCTGGGATAGGGACTGATAATGGGATTGTCACTGTAGGATCCGTGTGCTGGAATCACCGTGGGGCTGGGATAGGGACTGCTAATGGGATTGTCACTGTAGGATCTGTGTGCTGCAATCACCGTAGGCCTGTGATATGGATGTTGGGGCTGGGTCCTGTGACTGGAAATAGAACAAGGTGGGTAGGGCCAAAAATATGGGACTGTAACATGGGACCTCAAATGCTGGCATTGCCGGGATTTTGCCTGCGTCTGTGATAACCACTGTAGGGCTGGTGCTGCAATCACCGTAGGCCTGTGATATGGATGTTGGGGCTGGGTCCTGTGACTGGAAATAGAACAAGGCGGGTAGGGCCAAAAAAAGGGGACTGTAACATGGGACTTGAAAAGCTGGCACTGCTGGGATATAGCCCACATCTGTGAGAGCCACTGTAGGGCTGGTGCTGAAATCACTGTAGGGCTGGTGCTGAAAGCACTGTGCGGCTGCGATAGGGACTGCTAATGGGATTGTCACTGTAGGATCTGTGTGCTGTAAACGCTGTAGGCCTGTGATATGGATGTTGGGGCTGGGTCTTGTGACAGGAAATAGAACAAGGTGGGTAGGGCCAAACAAATGGGACTGTAACATGGGACCTCAAATTCTGACAGTGCCGGGATTTTGCCTGCGTCTGTGATAGCCACTGTAGGGCTGGTGCTGAAATCAGTGTGGGGCTGGGATATTGATTGTGGGGTGGGCTTCTAGGCCCTAGGGTGGGAGCTGAAATGTTGCCCCGCTGGAGGCAGTAGGAAGATCCTGCTCCTTGAACCTGGGGAACTTTCAGCCAGCAGCATTGGAGAAACACGCATCTGGAGCTGGAAGAAGAGAGCTTGCAGTGAAATAAAGCTTGTGGGCCAAGAGCTGAAATCACTGGGGCAGGGAAGGGCACTCCAGGGCTTGTGCTGAAATCACTGTGGGGCTGGGATGTTGATTGTGGGGTGGGCTTCTAGGCCCTAGGGTGGGAGCTGAAATGTTGCCCAGCTGGAGGCAACAGGAAGATCCTGCTCCTTGAACCTGGGGAACTTTCAGCCAGCAGCATTGGAGAAACACGCATCTGGAGCTGGAAGAAGAGAGCTTGTAGTGAAATAAAGCTTGTGGGCCAAGAGCTGAAATCACTGGGGCAGGGAAGGGCTCTCCAGGGCTGGTGCTGAAATCATTGTGCGGCTGGGATAGGGACTCCTAATGGGATTTTCACTGTAAGATCTGTGTGCTGCAATCACCGTAGGCCTCTGATATGGATGTTGGGGCTGGGTCCTGTGACTGGAAATAGTATAAGACGGGTAGGGCCAAACAAATGGGACTGTAACATGGGACCTCAAATGCTGGCAGTGCTGGGATTTTGCGTGCGTCTGTGATAGCCACTGTAGGGCTGGTGCTGAAATCACTGTGCGGCTGCGATAGGGACTGATAATGGGATTGTCACTGTAAGATCTGTGTGCTGCAATCACCGTAGGCCTGTGATATGGATGTTGGGGCTGGGTCCTGTGACTGGAAATAGAACAAGGTGGGTAGGGCCAAAAATATGGGACTGTAACATGGGACCTGAAATGCTGGCAGTGCCGGGATTTTGCCTGCGTCTGTGATAACCACTGTAGGGCTGGTGCTGGGATATTGACTGTGGGGTGGGCTTATAGGCCCTGGGGTGGGAGCTGAAATGTTGCACAGCTGGAGACAGCAGGAAGATCCTGCTCCTTGAACCTGGGGAACTTTCAGCCAGCAGCCTTGGAGAAACACGCATCTGGAGCTGGAAGAAGAGAGCTTGCAGTGAAATAAAGCTTGTGGGCCAAGAGCTGAAATCACTGGGACAGGGAAGGGCTCTCCAGGGATGGAGCTGTAATCACTGTGGGGCTGGGATAGGGACTGATAATGGGATTGTCACTGTAGGATCCGTGTGCTGGAATCACCGTGGGGCTGGGATAGGGACTGCTAATGGGATTGTCACTGTAGGATCTGTGTGCTGCAATCACCGTAGGCCTGTGATATGGATGTTGGGGCTGGGTCCTGTGACTGGAAATAGAACAAGGTGGGTAGGGCCAAAAATATGGGACTGTAACATGGGACCTCAAATGCTGGCATTGCCGGGATTTTGCCTGCGTCTGTGATAACCACTGTAGGGCTGGTGCTGCAATCACCGTAGGCCTGTGATATGGATGTTGGGGCTGGGTCCTGTGACTGGAAATAGAACAAGGCGGGTAGGGCCAAAAAAAGGGGACTGTAACATGGGACTTGAAAAGCTGGCACTGCTGGGATATAGCCCACATCTGTGAGAGCCACTGTAGGGCTGGTGCTGAAATCACTGTAGGGCTGGTGCTGAAAGCACTGTGCGGCTGCGATAGGGACTGCTAATGGGATTGTCACTGTAGGATCTGTGTGCTGTAAACGCTGTAGGCCTGTGATATGGATGTTGGGGCTGGGTCTTGTGACAGGAAATAGAACAAGGTGGGTAGGGCCAAACAAATGGGACTGTAACATGGGACCTCAAATTCTGACAGTGCCGGGATTTTGCCTGCGTCTGTGATAGCCACTGTAGGGCTGGTGCTGAAATCAGTGTGGGGCTGGGATATTGATTGTGGGGTGGGCTTCTAGGCCCTAGGGTGGGAGCTGAAATGTTGCCCCGCTGGAGGCAGTAGGAAGATCCTGCTCCTTGAACCTGGGGAACTTTCAGCCAGCAGCATTGGAGAAACACGCATCTGGAGCTGGAAGAAGAGAGCTTGCAGTGAAATAAAGCTTGTGGGCCAAGAGCTGAAATCACTGGGGCAGGGAAGGGCACTCCAGGGCTTGTGCTGAAATCACTGTGGGGCTGGGATGTTGATTGTGGGGTGGGCTTCTAGGCCCTAGGGTGGGAGCTGAAATGTTGCCCAGCTGGAGGCAACAGGAAGATCCTGCTCCTTGAACCTGGGGAACTTTCAGCCAGCAGCATTGGAGAAACACGCATCTGGAGCTGGAAGAAGAGAGCTTGTAGTGAAATAAAGCTTGTGGGCCAAGAGCTGAAATCACTGGGGCAGGGAAGGGCTCTCCAGGGCTGGTGCTGAAATCATTGTGCGGCTGGGATAGGGACTCCTAATGGGATTTTCACTGTAAGATCTGTGTGCTGCAATCACCGTAGGCCTCTGATATGGATGTTGGGGCTGGGTCCTGTGACTGGAAATAGTATAAGACGGGTAGGGCCAAACAAATGGGACTGTAACATGGGACCTCAAATGCTGGCAGTGCTGGGATTTTGCGTGCGTCTGTGATAGCCACTGTAGGGCTGGTGCTGAAATCACTGTGCGGCTGCGATAGGGACTGATAATGGGATTGTCACTGTAAGATCTGTGTGCTGCAATCACCGTAGGCCTGTGATATGGATGTTGGGGCTGGGTCCTGTGACTGGAAATAGAACAAGGTGGGTAGGGCCAAAAATATGGGACTGTAACATGGGACCTGAAATGCTGGCAGTGCCGGGATTTTGCCTGCGTCTGTGATAACCACTGTAGGGCTGGTGCTGGGATATTGACTGTGGGGTGGGCTTATAGGCCCTGGGGTGGGAGCTGAAATGTTGCACAGCTGGAGACAGCAGGAAGATCCTGCTCCTTGAACCTGGGGAACTTTCAGCCAGCAGCCTTGGAGAAACACGCATCTGGAGCTGGAAGAAGAGAGCTTGCAGTGAAATAAAGCTTGTGGGCCAAGAGCTGAAATCACTGGGACAGGGAAGGGCTCTCCAGGGATGGAGCTGTAATCACTGTGGGGCTGGGATAGGGACTGATAATGGGATTGTCACTGTAGGATCCGTGTGCTGGAATCACCGTGGGGCTGGGATAGGGACTGCTAATGGGATTGTCACTGTAGGATCTGTGTGCTGCAATCACCGTAGGCCTGTGATATGGATGTTGGGGCTGGGTCCTGTGACTGGAAATAGAACAAGGTGGGTAGGGCCAAAAATATGGGACTGTAACATGGGACCTCAAATGCTGGCATTGCCGGGATTTTGCCTGCGTCTGTGATAACCACTGTAGGGCTGGTGCTGCAATCACCGTAGGCCTGTGATATGGATGTTGGGGCTGGGTCCTGTGACTGGAAATAGAACAAGGCGGGTAGGGCCAAAAAAAGGGGACTGTAACATGGGACTTGAAAAGCTGGCACTGCTGGGATATAGCCCACATCTGTGAGAGCCACTGTAGGGCTGGTGCTGAAATCACTGTAGGGCTGGTGCTGAAAGCACTGTGCGGCTGCGATAGGGACTGCTAATGGGATTGTCACTGTAGGATCTGTGTGCTGTAAACGCTGTAGGCCTGTGATATGGATGTTGGGGCTGGGTCTTGTGACAGGAAATAGAACAAGGTGGGTAGGGCCAAACAAATGGGACTGTAACATGGGACCTCAAATTCTGACAGTGCCGGGATTTTGCCTGCGTCTGTGATAGCCACTGTAGGGCTGGTGCTGAAATCAGTGTGGGGCTGGGATATTGATTGTGGGGTGGGCTTCTAGGCCCTAGGGTGGGAGCTGAAATGTTGCCCCGCTGGAGGCAGTAGGAAGATCCTGCTCCTTGAACCTGGGGAACTTTCAGCCAGCAGCATTGGAGAAACACGCATCTGGAGCTGGAAGAAGAGAGCTTGCAGTGAAATAAAGCTTGTGGGCCAAGAGCTGAAATCACTGGGGCAGGGAAGGGCACTCCAGGGCTTGTGCTGAAATCACTGTGGGGCTGGGATGTTGATTGTGGGGTGGGCTTCTAGGCCCTAGGGTGGGAGCTGAAATGTTGCCCAGCTGGAGGCAACAGGAAGATCCTGCTCCTTGAACCTGGGGAACTTTCAGCCAGCAGCATTGGAGAAACACGCATCTGGAGCTGGAAGAAGAGAGCTTGTAGTGAAATAAAGCTTGTGGGCCAAGAGCTGAAATCACTGGGGCAGGGAAGGGCTCTCCAGGGATGGAGCTGTAATCACTGTGGGGCTGGGATAGGGACTGATAATGGGATTGTCACTGTAGGATCCGTGTGCTGGAATCACCGTGGGGCTGGGATAGGGACTGCTAATGGGATTGTCACTGTAGGATCTGTGTGCTGCAATCACCGTAGGCCTGTGATATGGATGTTGGGGCTGGGTCCTGTGACTGGAAATAGAACAAGGTGGGTAGGGCCAAAAATATGGGACTGTAACATGGGACCTCAAATGCTGGCATTGCCGGGATTTTGCCTGCGTCTGTGATAACCACTGTAGGGCTGGTGCTGCAATCACCGTAGGCCTGTGATATGGATGTTGGGGCTGGGTCCTGTGACTGGAAATAGAACAAGGCGGGTAGGGCCAAAAAAAGGGGACTGTAACATGGGACTTGAAAAGCTGGCACTGCTGGGATATAGCCCACATCTGTGAGAGCCACTGTAGGGCTGGTGCTGAAATCACTGTAGGGCTGGTGCTGAAAGCACTGTGCGGCTGCGATAGGGACTGCTAATGGGATTGTCACTGTAGGATCTGTGTGCTGTAAACGCTGTAGGCCTGTGATATGGATGTTGGGGCTGGGTCTTGTGACAGGAAATAGAACAAGGTGGGTAGGGCCAAACAAATGGGACTGTAACATGGGACCTCAAATTCTGACAGTGCCGGGATTTTGCCTGCGTCTGTGATAGCCACTGTAGGGCTGGTGCTGAAATCAGTGTGGGGCTGGGATATTGATTGTGGGGTGGGCTTCTAGGCCCTAGGGTGGGAGCTGAAATGTTGCCCCGCTGGAGGCAGTAGGAAGATCCTGCTCCTTGAACCTGGGGAACTTTCAGCCAGCAGCATTGGAGAAACACGCATCTGGAGCTGGAAGAAGAGAGCTTGCAGTGAAATAAAGCTTGTGGGCCAAGAGCTGAAATCACTGGGGCAGGGAAGGGCACTCCAGGGCTTGTGCTGAAATCACTGTGGGGCTGGGATGTTGATTGTGGGGTGGGCTTCTAGGCCCTAGGGTGGGAGCTGAAATGTTGCCCAGCTGGAGGCAACAGGAAGATCCTGCTCCTTGAACCTGGGGAACTTTCAGCCAGCAGCATTGGAGAAACACGCATCTGGAGCTGGAAGAAGAGAGCTTGTAGTGAAATAAAGCTTGTGGGCCAAGAGCTGAAATCACTGGGGCAGGGAAGGGCTCTCCAGGGCTGGTGCTGAAATCATTGTGCGGCTGGGATAGGGACTCCTAATGGGATTTTCACTGTAAGATCTGTGTGCTGCAATCACCGTAGGCCTCTGATATGGATGTTGGGGCTGGGTCCTGTGACTGGAAATAGTATAAGACGGGTAGGGCCAAACAAATGGGACTGTAACATGGGACCTCAAATGCTGGCAGTGCTGGGATTTTGCGTGCGTCTGTGATAGCCACTGTAGGGCTGGTGCTGAAATCACTGTGCGGCTGCGATAGGGACTGATAATGGGATTGTCACTGTAAGATCTGTGTGCTGCAATCACCGTAGGCCTGTGATATGGATGTTGGGGCTGGGTCCTGTGACTGGAAATAGAACAAGGTGGGTAGGGCCAAAAATATGGGACTGTAACATGGGACCTGAAATGCTGGCAGTGCCGGGATTTTGCCTGCGTCTGTGATAACCACTGTAGGGCTGGTGCTGGGATATTGACTGTGGGGTGGGCTTATAGGCCCTGGGGTGGGAGCTGAAATGTTGCACAGCTGGAGACAGCAGGAAGATCCTGCTCCTTGAACCTGGGGAACTTTCAGCCAGCAGCCTTGGAGAAACACGCATCTGGAGCTGGAAGAAGAGAGCTTGCAGTGAAATAAAGCTTGTGGGCCAAGAGCTGAAATCACTGGGACAGGGAAGGGCTCTCCAGGGATGGAGCTGTAATCACTGTGGGGCTGGGATAGGGACTGATAATGGGATTGTCACTGTAGGATCCGTGTGCTGGAATCACCGTGGGGCTGGGATAGGGACTGCTAATGGGATTGTCACTGTAGGATCTGTGTGCTGCAATCACCGTAGGCCTGTGATATGGATGTTGGGGCTGGGTCCTGTGACTGGAAATAGAACAAGGTGGGTAGGGCCAAAAATATGGGACTGTAACATGGGACCTCAAATGCTGGCATTGCCGGGATTTTGCCTGCGTCTGTGATAACCACTGTAGGGCTGGTGCTGCAATCACCGTAGGCCTGTGATATGGATGTTGGGGCTGGGTCCTGTGACTGGAAATAGAACAAGGCGGGTAGGGCCAAAAAAAGGGGACTGTAACATGGGACTTGAAAAGCTGGCACTGCTGGGATATAGCCCACATCTGTGAGAGCCACTGTAGGGCTGGTGCTGAAATCACTGTAGGGCTGGTGCTGAAAGCACTGTGCGGCTGCGATAGGGACTGCTAATGGGATTGTCACTGTAGGATCTGTGTGCTGTAAACGCTGTAGGCCTGTGATATGGATGTTGGGGCTGGGTCTTGTGACAGGAAATAGAACAAGGTGGGTAGGGCCAAACAAATGGGACTGTAACATGGGACCTCAAATTCTGACAGTGCCGGGATTTTGCCTGCGTCTGTGATAGCCACTGTAGGGCTGGTGCTGAAATCAGTGTGGGGCTGGGATATTGATTGTGGGGTGGGCTTCTAGGCCCTAGGGTGGGAGCTGAAATGTTGCCCCGCTGGAGGCAGTAGGAAGATCCTGCTCCTTGAACCTGGGGAACTTTCAGCCAGCAGCATTGGAGAAACACGCATCTGGAGCTGGAAGAAGAGAGCTTGCAGTGAAATAAAGCTTGTGGGCCAAGAGCTGAAATCACTGGGGCAGGGAAGGGCACTCCAGGGCTTGTGCTGAAATCACTGTGGGGCTGGGATGTTGATTGTGGGGTGGGCTTCTAGGCCCTAGGGTGGGAGCTGAAATGTTGCCCAGCTGGAGGCAACAGGAAGATCCTGCTCCTTGAACCTGGGGAACTTTCAGCCAGCAGCATTGGAGAAACACGCATCTGGAGCTGGAAGAAGAGAGCTTGTAGTGAAATAAAGCTTGTGGGCCAAGAGCTGAAATCACTGGGGCAGGGAAGGGCTCTCCAGGGCTGGTGCTGAAATCATTGTGCGGCTGGGATAGGGACTCCTAATGGGATTTTCACTGTAAGATCTGTGTGCTGCAATCACCGTAGGCCTCTGATATGGATGTTGGGGCTGGGTCCTGTGACTGGAAATAGTATAAGACGGGTAGGGCCAAACAAATGGGACTGTAACATGGGACCTCAAATGCTGGCAGTGCTGGGATTTTGCGTGCGTCTGTGATAGCCACTGTAGGGCTGGTGCTGAAATCACTGTGCGGCTGCGATAGGGACTGATAATGGGATTGTCACTGTAAGATCTGTGTGCTGCAATCACCGTAGGCCTGTGATATGGATGTTGGGGCTGGGTCCTGTGACTGGAAATAGAACAAGGTGGGTAGGGCCAAAAATATGGGACTGTAACATGGGACCTGAAATGCTGGCAGTGCCGGGATTTTGCCTGCGTCTGTGATAACCACTGTAGGGCTGGTGCTGGGATATTGACTGTGGGGTGGGCTTATAGGCCCTGGGGTGGGAGCTGAAATGTTGCACAGCTGGAGACAGCAGGAAGATCCTGCTCCTTGAACCTGGGGAACTTTCAGCCAGCAGCCTTGGAGAAACACGCATCTGGAGCTGGAAGAAGAGAGCTTGCAGTGAAATAAAGCTTGTGGGCCAAGAGCTGAAATCACTGGGACAGGGAAGGGCTCTCCAGGGATGGAGCTGTAATCACTGTGGGGCTGGGATAGGGACTGCTAATGGGATTGTCACTGTAGGATCTGTGTGCTGCAATCACCGTAGGCCTGTGATATGGATGTTGGGGCTGGGTCCTGTGACTGGAAATAGAACAAGGTGGGTAGGGCCAAAAATATGGGACTGTAACATGGGACCTCAAATGCTGGCATTGCCGGGATTTTGCCTGCGTCTGTGATAACCACTGTAGGGCTGGTGCTGCAATCACCGTAGGCCTGTGATATGGATGTTGGGGCTGGGTCCTGTGACTGGAAATAGAACAAGGCGGGTAGGGCCAAAAAAAGGGGACTGTAACATGGGACTTGAAAAGCTGGCACTGCTGGGATATAGCCCACATCTGTGAGAGCCACTGTAGGGCTGGTGCTGAAATCACTGTAGGGCTGGTGCTGAAAGCACTGTGCGGCTGCGATAGGGACTGCTAATGGGATTGTCACTGTAGGATCTGTGTGCTGTAAACGCTGTAGGCCTGTGATATGGATGTTGGGGCTGGGTCTTGTGACAGGAAATAGAACAAGGTGGGTAGGGCCAAACAAATGGGACTGTAACATGGGACCTCAAATTCTGACAGTGCCGGGATTTTGCCTGCGTCTGTGATAGCCACTGTAGGGCTGGTGCTGAAATCAGTGTGGGGCTGGGATATTGATTGTGGGGTGGGCTTCTAGGCCCTAGGGTGGGAGCTGAAATGTTGCCCCGCTGGAGGCAGTAGGAAGATCCTGCTCCTTGAACCTGGGGAACTTTCAGCCAGCAGCATTGGAGAAACACGCATCTGGAGCTGGAAGAAGAGAGCTTGCAGTGAAATAAAGCTTGTGGGCCAAGAGCTGAAATCACTGGGGCAGGGAAGGGCACTCCAGGGCTTGTGCTGAAATCACTGTGGGGCTGGGATGTTGATTGTGGGGTGGGCTTCTAGGCCCTAGGGTGGGAGCTGAAATGTTGCCCAGCTGGAGGCAACAGGAAGATCCTGCTCCTTGAACCTGGGGAACTTTCAGCCAGCAGCATTGGAGAAACACGCATCTGGAGCTGGAAGAAGAGAGCTTGTAGTGAAATAAAGCTTGTGGGCCAAGAGCTGAAATCACTGGGGCAGGGAAGGGCTCTCCAGGGCTGGTGCTGAAATCATTGTGCGGCTGGGATAGGGACTCCTAATGGGATTTTCACTGTAAGATCTGTGTGCTGCAATCACCGTAGGCCTCTGATATGGATGTTGGGGCTGGGTCCTGTGACTGGAAATAGTATAAGACGGGTAGGGCCAAACAAATGGGACTGTAACATGGGACCTGAAACGCTGGCAGTGCTGGGATTTTGCGTGCGTCTGTGATAGCCACTGTAGGGCTGGTGCTGAAATCACTGTAGGGCTGGTGCTGAAAGCACTGTGCGGCTGCGATAGGGACTGATAATGGGATTGTCACTGTAAGATCTGTGTGCTGCAATCACCGTAGGCCTGTGATATGGATGTTGGGGCTGGGTCCTGTGACTGGAAATAGAACAAGGTGGGTAGGGCCAAAAATATGGGACTGTAACATGGGACCTCAAATGCTGGCAGTGCCGGGATTTTGCCTGCGTCTGTGATAACCACTGTAGGGCTGGTGCTGAAATCAGTGTGGGGCTGGGATATTGACTGTGGGGTGGGCTTATAGGCCCTGGGGTGGGAGCTGAAATGTTGCACAGCTGGAGACAGCAGGAAGATCCTGCTCCTTGAACCTGGGGAACTTTCAGCCAGCAGCCTTGGAGAAACACGCATCTGGAGCTGGAAGAAGAGAGCTTGCAGTGAAATAAAGCTTGTGGGCCAAGAGCTGAAATCACTGGGGCAGGGAAGGGCACTCCAGGGCTTGTGCTGAAATCACTGTGGGGCTGGGATGTTGATTGTGGGGTGGGCTTCTAGGCCCTAGGGTGGGAGCTGAAATGTTGCCCAGCTGGAGGCAACAGGAAGATCCTGCTCCTTGAACCTGGGGAACTTTCAGCCAGCAGCATTGGAGAAACACGCATCTGGAGCTGGAAGAAGAGAGCTTGTAGTGAAATAAAGCTTGTGGGCCAAGAGCTGAAATCACTGGGGCAGGGAAGGGCTCTCCAGGGATGGAGCTGTAATCACTGTGGGGCTGGGATAGGGACTGATAATGGGATTGTCACTGTAGGATCCGTGTGCTGGAATCACCGTGGGGCTGGGATAGGGACTGCTAATGGGATTGTCACTGTAGGATCTGTGTGCTGCAATCACCGTAGGCCTGTGATATGGATGTTGGGGCTGGGTCCTGTGACTGGAAATAGAACAAGGTGGGTAGGGCCAAAAATATGGGACTGTAACATGGGACCTCAAATGCTGGCATTGCCGGGATTTTGCCTGCGTCTGTGATAACCACTGTAGGGCTGGTGCTGCAATCACCGTAGGCCTGTGATATGGATGTTGGGGCTGGGTCCTGTGACTGGAAATAGAACAAGGCGGGTAGGGCCAAAAAAAGGGGACTGTAACATGGGACTTGAAAAGCTGGCACTGCTGGGATATAGCCCACATCTGTGAGAGCCACTGTAGGGCTGGTGCTGAAATCACTGTAGGGCTGGTGCTGAAAGCACTGTGCGGCTGCGATAGGGACTGCTAATGGGATTGTCACTGTAGGATCTGTGTGCTGTAAACGCTGTAGGCCTGTGATATGGATGTTGGGGCTGGGTCTTGTGACAGGAAATAGAACAAGGTGGGTAGGGCCAAACAAATGGGACTGTAACATGGGACCTCAAATTCTGACAGTGCCGGGATTTTGCCTGCGTCTGTGATAGCCACTGTAGGGCTGGTGCTGAAATCAGTGTGGGGCTGGGATATTGATTGTGGGGTGGGCTTCTAGGCCCTAGGGTGGGAGCTGAAATGTTGCCCCGCTGGAGGCAGTAGGAAGATCCTGCTCCTTGAACCTGGGGAACTTTCAGCCAGCAGCATTGGAGAAACACGCAACTGGAGCTGGAAGAAGAGAGCTTGCAGTGAAATAAAGCTTGTGGGCCAAGAGCTGAAATCACTGGGGCAGGGAAGGGCACTCCAGGGCTTGTGCTGAAATCACTGTGGGGCTGGGATATGTTGATTGTGGGGTGGGCTTCTAGGCCCTAGGGTGGGAGCTGAAATGTTGCCCAGCTGGAGGCAACAGGAAGATCCTGCTCCTTGAACCTGGGGAACTTTCAGCCAGCAGCATTGGAGAAACACGCATCTGGAGCTGGAAGAAGAGAGCTTGTAGTGAAATAAAGCTTGTGGGCCAAGAGCTGAAATCACTGGGGCAGGGAAGGGCTCTCCAGGGCTGGTGCTGAAATCATTGTGCGGCTGGGATAGGGACTCCTAATGGGATTTTCACTGTAAGATCTGTGTGCTGCAATCACCGTAGGCCTCTGATATGGATGTTGGGGCTGGGTCCTGTGACTGGAAATAGTATAAGACGGGTAGGGCCAAACAAATGGGACTGTAACATGGGACCTCAAATGCTGGCAGTGCTGGGATTTTGCGTGCGTCTGTGATAGCCACTGTAGGGCTGGTGCTGAAATCACTGTGCGGCTGCGATAGGGACTGATAATGGGATTGTCACTGTAAGATCTGTGTGCTGCAATCACCGTAGGCCTGTGATATGGATGTTGGGGCTGGGTCCTGTGACTGGAAATAGAACAAGGTGGGTAGGGCCAAAAATATGGGACTGTAACATGGGACCTGAAATGCTGGCAGTGCCGGGATTTTGCCTGCGTCTGTGATAACCACTGTAGGGCTGGTGCTGGGATATTGACTGTGGGGTGGGCTTATAGGCCCTGGGGTGGGAGCTGAAATGTTGCACAGCTGGAGACAGCAGGAAGATCCTGCTCCTTGAACCTGGGGAACTTTCAGCCAGCAGCCTTGGAGAAACACGCATCTGGAGCTGGAAGAAGAGAGCTTGCAGTGAAATAAAGCTTGTGGGCCAAGAGCTGAAATCACTGGGACAGGGAAGGGCTCTCCAGGGATGGAGCTGTAATCACTGTGGGGCTGGGATAGGGACTGATAATGGGATTGTCACTGTAGGATCCGTGTGCTGGAATCACCGTGGGGCTGGGATAGGGACTGCTAATGGGATTGTCACTGTAGGATCTGTGTGCTGCAATCACCGTAGGCCTGTGATATGGATGTTGGGGCTGGGTCCTGTGACTGGAAATAGAACAAGGTGGGTAGGGCCAAAAATATGGGACTGTAACATGGGACCTCAAATGCTGGCATTGCCGGGATTTTGCCTGCGTCTGTGATAACCACTGTAGGGCTGGTGCTGCAATCACCGTAGGCCTGTGATATGGATGTTGGGGCTGGGTCCTGTGACTGGAAATAGAACAAGGCGGGTAGGGCCAAAAAAAGGGGACTGTAACATGGGACTTGAAAAGCTGGCACTGCTGGGATATAGCCCACATCTGTGAGAGCCACTGTAGGGCTGGTGCTGAAATCACTGTAGGGCTGGTGCTGAAAGCACTGTGCGGCTGCGATAGGGACTGCTAATGGGATTGTCACTGTAGGATCTGTGTGCTGTAAACGCTGTAGGCCTGTGATATGGATGTTGGGGCTGGGTCTTGTGACAGGAAATAGAACAAGGTGGGTAGGGCCAAACAAATGGGACTGTAAACATGGGACCTCAAATTCTGACAGTGCCGGGATTTTGCCTGCGTCTGTGATAGCCACTGTAGGGCTGGTGCTGAAATCAGTGTGGGGCTGGGATATTGATTGTGGGGTGGGCTTCTAGGCCCTAGGGTGGGAGCTGAAATGTTGCCCCGCTGGAGGCAGTAGGAAGATCCTGCTCCTTGAACCTGGGGAACTTTCAGCCAGCAGCATTGGAGAAACACGCATCTGGAGCTGGAAGAAGAGAGCTTGCAGTGAAATAAAGCTTGTGGGCCAAGAGCTGAAATCACTGGGGCAGGGAAGGGCACTCCAGGGCTTGTGCTGAAATCACTGTGGGGCTGGGATGTTGATTGTGGGGTGGGCTTCTAGGCCCTAGGGTGGGAGCTGAAATGTTGCCCAGCTGGAGGCAACAGGAAGATCCTGCTCCTTGAACCTGGGGAACTTTCAGCCAGCAGCATTGGAGAAACACGCATCTGGAGCTGGAAGAAGAGAGCTTGTAGTGAAATAAAGCTTGTGGGCCAAGAGCTGAAATCACTGGGGCAGGGAAGGGCTCTCCAGGGCTGGTGCTGAAATCATTGTGCGGCTGGGATAGGGACTCCTAATGGGATTTTCACTGTAAGATCTGTGTGCTGCAATCACCGTAGGCCTCTGATATGGATGTTGGGGCTGGGTCCTGTGACTGGAAATAGTATAAGACGGGTAGGGCCAAACAAATGGGACTGTAACATGGGACCTCAAATGCTGGCAGTGCTGGGATTTTGCGTGCGTCTGTGATAGCCACTGTAGGGCTGGTGCTGAAATCACTGTGCGGCTGCGATAGGGACTGATAATGGGATTGTCACTGTAAGATCTGTGTGCTGCAATCACCGTAGGCCTGTGATATGGATGTTGGGGCTGGGTCCTGTGACTGGAAATAGAACAAGGTGGGTAGGGCCAAAAATATGGGACTGTAACATGGGACCTGAAATGCTGGCAGTGCCGGGATTTTGCCTGCGTCTGTGATAACCACTGTAGGGCTGGTGCTGGGATATTGACTGTGGGGTGGGCTTATAGGCCCTGGGGTGGGAGCTGAAAATGTTGCACAGCTGGAGACAGCAGGAAGATCCTGCTCCTTGAACCTGGGGAACTTTCAGCCAGCAGCCTTGGAGAAACACGCATCTGGAGCTGGAAGAAGAGAGCTTGCAGTGAAATAAAGCTTGTGGGCCAAGAGCTGAAATCACTGGGACAGGGAAGGGCTCTCCAGGGATGGAGCTGTAATCACTGTGGGGCTGGGATAGGGACTGATAATGGGATTGTCACTGTAGGATCCGTGTGCTGGAATCACCGTGGGGCTGGGATAGGGACTGCTAATGGGATTGTCCACTGTAGGATCTGTGTGCTGCAATCACCGTAGGCCTGTGATATGGATGTTGGGGCTGGGTCCTGTGACTGGAAATAGAACAAGGTGGGTAGGGCCAAAAATATGGGACTGTAACATGGGACCTCAAATGCTGGCATTGCCGGGATTTTGCCTGCGTCTGTGATAACCACTGTAGGGCTGGTGCTGCAATCACCGTAGGCCTGTGATATGGATGTTGGGGCTGGGTCCTGTGACTGGAAATAGAACAAGGCGGGTAGGGCCAAAAAAAGGGGACTGTAACATGGGACTTGAAAAGCTGGCACTGCTGGGATATAGCCCACATCTGTGAGAGCCACTGTAGGGCTGGTGCTGAAATCACTGTAGGGCTGGTGCTGAAAGCACTGTGCGGCTGCGATAGGGACTGCTAATGGGATTGTCACTGTAGGATCTGTGTGCTGTAAACGCTGTAGGCCTGTGATATGGATGTTGGGGCTGGGTCTTGTGACAGGAAATAGAACAAGGTGGGTAGGGCCAAACAAATGGGACTGTAACATGGGACCTCAAATTCTGACAGTGCCGGGATTTTGCCTGCGTCTGTGATAGCCACTGTAGGGCTGGTGCTGAAATCAGTGTGGGGCTGGGATATTGATTGTGTGGGTGGGCTTCTAGGCCCTAGGGTGGGAGCTGAAATGTTGCCCCGCTGGAGGCAGTAGGAAGATCCTGCTCCTTGAACCTGGGGAACTTTCAGCCAGCAGCATTGGAGAAACACGCATCTGGAGCTGGAAGAAGAGAGCTTGCAGTGAAATAAAGCTTGTGGGCCAAGAGCTGAAATCACTGGGGCAGGGAAGGGCACTCCAGGGCTTGTGCTGAAATCACTGTGGGGCTGGGATGTTGATTGTGGGGTGGGCTTCTAGGCCCTAGGGTGG
>NC_142216.1:16091580-16122708 GCF_049639895.1 Pseudopodoces humilis
CCCCTCTTCCCACACACCCTGATCCCTCAGGAGGGGCCTGCCTTGTGCCCCCTCTGCTCCCCAAACCGTGCTCCACAGCCAGAGCCCTTGGTGGCAGTGGGGTCACAGCCCAGCAGCCCTTCAAGGGCCCCAGAGCTGCCTTTAAGTGACCCAGAGGAGGCTCTGCCGTGGGCAGGATCAGCTCCTGAGCCTGCAGGGTGGGGCGATGGAATTTCTCTTGGACAATTCACAGCAAGGATCAGGCAGGCCCTGCCTGCAGCATGGCACAGGCAAGGGGGCACAGGCACAGGGACACAGACACAGGGACACAGGCAAGGGGACACAGGCATGGGGACACAGGCATGGGGACACAGGGACACAGGCAAGGGGACACAGGCACGGGGACACAGGCATAGGGACACAGGCAAGGGGACACAGGCATGGGGACACAGGCATGGGGACACAGGCACGGCCCTGTGGCTTCCCAAGGAATTTCGTCCCCATGCAGTGCTGTCAGAAACGAGGCTGCTCTGAAGCACTGCAGAGGCTGCTCTTGCAGCGGGGCAGCCCTGGGCAGGTGCAAAGGCAGAGCTACACATGGATGTCCCAGCCCTGCTCCCACAGGGATCAGCAGCAGAGCGTCTGGAGGAGCAGAGTGGGGCTGTGACTCCATCCCTACAAAGCCTCCAACCACTTGGGTGCATTTGTCAGCCCCACAGGCATCTCTCAGGAGGATGTCAGTGGAAATGACAAAAATGCAAGGAGTTACCCCCAGTTTTCCATGTAGACAGCACATCAGAGGCATCTGGCAGTGCTAAGGCAGGCCAGGGCTGCCAGCATTGCTTCAAGGCCTATGGGGAGCTCCACACGAACTCCTCCACGTTCCTTGTTCCCCAGGGATTTGAGGGCATCTCCTGCTCTCCGGCCCCAGATGCCGTGAAGTTACCCTGAGTGATGCCAGCCTGGCTTCAGGTGACTGGGTGTGAAATGGCTCATGGAGGTGTTATAAATGCAATGGCAAAATAGGGTTAATAAAAAAAGCGATTTATTATAAAATAATTTCAAGCACCAGCAACGAGAGAAAAAAAACACAATAAATAGATCAGCACAGCGCCGGGTGGACAGGGGTCTGTACCCAGAGGTACCGAGTTCCCAAATCCACGAAGTAGGCATTGCAGTCCGGGGTTCTTATAGGGGTTTTCATATCCTGGGGCAAAATCCGGAGTAAGCACCATCCAACAAAAGAGTTTGAATAGACTTCCCGGATCCGTTGAGCTGAGTCAATGGTCGGTGGAGCAGAGTCCTTTCACATGTGAGAGGCTCTGAGTGTCCTCCGATTGCATTTCTCGGAATGGAGTGTCCAGATTGGGTGCGGGAGCAGATGGATATCTCGACGGAGCAGAGTCCTTTTCACATGCGAAATGGCTCCGAGTGTTCTCTGATTGCACCTACCGGGGTGGAGTGGCCAGTTTGGGTGCGGAGGAGATGGATATCTCGACGGGGCCACTCTCATTGTCTGGTTTGATTGCTTGTGTCCTGCTTTTTATTTTGTGTTGATAAGCGTTGCTGCCGATCGTTACTGCCCGACTCGGGAAGGTATCACTGGATTATTTTACATTTTGCATCTTTACAGTATTACAAATATAACATATAAATCTTTATTCTCTTTCACGAATTTTTATCCAATGTTATATTTATCACAGTCCCCCGCTTAATAATTTATCACATTAAAAATTTGTGTTTAATAATATTCGTCCTCCTCCCAGTCTGTAAGTGAATTCCCACAGTATTCCTGAGAAGGGTTGTTTTTATTTTCAAATTTCCTTAAAGCTTCCACTACTTTCTTGTTTTCTCTTTTCTCCTCTAACTTCATTAGTTTAGAGAAAGGAGTGGGTTTCCCTTGGGCCTTTTCTGGGTCAATTGGGAGGGTGGCAATCTGCATTCCTTGCACAACAGAGTGAATTAATCTGATGAAGCAAGGAATCAGACATGGGAGGAAGATGATTCCGGCAATTGAACAAGATATAAGGAACACTAACTTTTTCCACCAAGCTCCCTCTCCAAATATTTGGTCCCACCATGTTATAAATGCAAAGGCAGATTTGGGTTAAATAAAAACAATTTATTATAAAACAATTTCTATAAAAAAAATAAACAATGAGGAAAAACCACAATAAAACAAACAGCGCAGCGCTGGGTGGACAGGGGTCTATACCCAAAGGTATAGGTGTTCCCAAATCCACGAAGGAGGATAGACTGTCCGGGGTTTTTATAGGGATTTTGTGCCTTGAGGCCAAATTCCAGGCAGGCACCATTCATCAACAGTCCTTGATTGTCGTATGAATTGATTTCCTGGCGTTGGAGAATAGAGTCAAATGGACGTCCGGACCGAGTCTCCTCATATGTAAAGAAGTTCTGGGTGGTTCTTGATTTCATTGTGGTTCAGGCCATCTGGATGGGATGGTTGGATCCGGGTTGGAGCCGATGGATATCTCGGTTGGATTTTTCCTTTTGTTTACCTGATGGCTTCCCCCAACGGTAGCCTGCAAGGCGGGGTGTTCAGGTCCGGTGATGAGTATCTCGTCGGAGCCTCTCCTTGTTGGCTTGATGTTTCGTGTCCTGTCTATTCTTTCCCGTTGATGGGCACCGAACCTGTCCCTGTCAGCTTGATGAGTTTTGTCCTGTCAGCTTGATGAGCCTTGTCCTGTCTATTCTTTTTCGTTGATGGGCGCCGGCTAGGATCGTTATCCTTTGAGTGGGAATTCGTGGCTAGATCTGGGAAGGGCTTGTGTGTCATACTGTACTTTATATTTTATATCATTATTGTTATATACATTTATTTAGATTTCTACGAATTTTTACAAGTTCATTTCTCACAGTCCCCCGCCTAATAATCCATTACATTAAAAATTCGTGTTATTTCATCCAATTCTGCAGGGGAGGACTATAAAATTTTTTTACTCACATTCATTTTCTTCCCAGTCCGTTAACGAATTCTCACTATATGTTTGTGCTAGGTTATATTTATTTTCAAAATTCTTTAAGGCTTTAATCACATTTTCGTTTTCTTTTTCCTCCTCTAATTTCATTAGTTTAGAGAGAGGAGTAGGTCTCCCTTGTGCTTTCTCAGGATCGATTGGAAGTGTGGCAATCTGCATTCCTTGCACAACAGAGTGAATTAGTCTGATGAAGCAAGGAATTAAGCAGGGAAGGAAAATGATTCCGGCAACTGAACAAGTGATGAAAAATACTAGCTTCTTCCACCAAGCCCCTTGCCCGAATATCTGGTCCCACCAGGAGGCTTGTAGGATTGAATTCCATTTTTGGACTGGCACATGAGCTACTTTTTTAATTTCAGCCGCCAATCCTTTTATTGTTTCTCTGTAATCGTCTATTTCCATACAACACTCGGATTCGTTGTATCTGCCACACACTCCTCCCTCCTCGGCTAGCAAATAATCGAGAGCTAGTCTGTTTTGGTACACAAAAGCTCTCATTTGTGAATGTTGTTTGGCTAGGAGTTCTAGGGCTTCTGAAGTGTGGTTGGAAACTATCTCTACCACCGCTTGCAATCTGATAAGTCTGTTGAGGAGATAAATGGGGGTTCTGTAACCCCAGCTGCCATCGTTTGCCCAAGTAGCAGGCCCGTAATATTGAATGATCCTTTCGGCAGGCCATTCTTCCTCGTTCCACTTCTGATTGCCTCCCGCCATTGGTAGTTCCCGTTTTAATTCCCTCCTTTGTCTGTTTAATGTTTCAAAGAGAGGGGCTCCCAATGATTTACTCTCTGTTTTAGGTAGAGTAAAGAAAAAGGGCCTAATTATTCCAAGTGTGCAGGATCCTTTCCATTTTCTGGGTAGCTCGCTGTAAGCCTTTTTTCCACATATCCAATATATACCATCAGGAGCTTCCCAACCCTTGTTCAACTTTGCCGGATCATCCCAATATTCTTTCAATCCTATTAGCTCATGGAAGGGATTGGCCCCAGAGTTTTTGTACCAGCAAAGTCCAATTATTTCCATCCATTCACAGTTATTCCCCCGGGAGCGACTCCAATAGCCCGCGGGTGGTTCAGGTTGCCAGGTTTTAGTTTTGCTTTCCGAATTCACCGTGAGTGTGCTTACACACGGGGTATAGCCTACTAAATCAGTGAATTCTTTTCCCTCTCTGCTAATGCAGACGGTACCGATTATTCTTTGGTCTATAACCCATCCCTCTGGTCTTTGTTTTGTTTTTGATATTTTAGAGCCTTCCCATTTTAGAAGTTGCTCTGGGGTTAGTCCCTCTCCCTTCCAAGGCCATCTTTCAGCTGATTTTAACCCGCCACAGATCCAACAGTTAGATAGACCTAATTCTGTGGCTATTTCTTGCATTAGATCTATGAAAAGATTCTGGTTGGGGTTTGGCAACCCCCAATTGCTGTATTGTTTCTCTAATTGCTCATAATGTTCACTAAGAGAGTTAAGCCTCTCCTGTTCTAGCCTCTTTTTCCGAGCTTCCGCTTCTCGCCTCTTTAACTCTAGGGTTAGTTGTTTTATTTTGTTTTCAGGGTCCACCCCTTCCTCATCCCTGGAGAAGCAGAATACTTGGTTGAATTGCAAACATACCCGGTCATCACTACTTTTTAACAAATCAAGGATTATCGGTTCATTATTAAAAAAAGCCTTTTCTTCATGTTTTAAATTTCTACCTTCCCAATATACCTTCCCTCCCATGGTACACATTTTCAAATTCGCTTTATTGTAACATAAAGGGTTAACCGCATAATATGCCAAAAAGGTGGATTGTCTTTTCCCCCCTATCCAGACAGTTTTGTTACATTGACTGCAGATTGGAATTGGGGGAATCATTCCCACTTCTCTCCTATACCTGAAATGGGAAGTTTCAGTCTTTCTTTTCATAGGAGTTTTAGACTGCCCGTCCTTAAGACTCGCCGCTGGGTGATAACACCAGACTTCCCCCTTTAGTTCACATAGATTATACTGAGTGCCATTGGAAATACAAAACCCCCTTTGTTGTTCTGGAGGACAGTCGATTATTCGTCCGGCATTTGTGGTGGTCTGGCACCGCTCACACTTCTCTAGGGGAGGATCCCCCAGAGGCACCTCGGGGCTCATTCCCTTGGTCAAGCACATGGCTAGATTCAGGAACATCAGGATTCCCCACCGGTGTATCCCTCTGCCTTGCCCTTCGCCCGTATAAAAATATACGGCGGGGATTACCATCTTCCCGGCAGCAAGGATATTCTTCAGGGGCCCTTGTAGTTCTTATGGCGTATCTTCTTTTAAAGGTAGCCCACCGAGACGACTTAATCGTGTCTGTCCTGCACGGTACTTTTACTGTCTTTCGGCACTCGATTTCCAAAGCCTCTGCCTTGGAGTCTAGTTTCCCTCTTATCCCCTTTTGAAAAAGTAGGAACCACTCAGGAGAGTCGAGTTCCAACAACCCCGCCCTGGTGGCAAGTATTAAGAGACGGCTAGTCAAATCCTGTTCCTTTTCTAGACACTTTGTGCACAATCCTTTAGGTTTGTACCCTCCCAAACAGTGGGTTACCCAAATCTGGTTACAATAGGCGCACTTAAAATGTATAAACGGAAAACAATTACATTCAGGGTGAATACAACTTATCTGATCGTTACTGTTCATTTGTGGTTACGCTGTAGTCTGATCTTTAGTTCTCCCGGAGGGGTGGTGACTTTCCACTTGGAGGTGTCGTATTCCTTTACTTTCTTTACCCGAGATGAGTGGGTCCAACCTTTTTCTGCGGTCCGGACAGCTGTGTCTGTGGTCAGGAGAACCAGGAAAGGTCCTTCCCAATGGGGGTTGAGGGGAAGCTCCTTCCACGCTTTGACGAGGACTTTATCCCCAGGCTGTATCTGGTGTATTGCAAATCCCAGAGTGGTGCTTTGGGGAATCAGTCCTCGTTTTCGTAGTTCCTGTAAATTTTTGTTGATAGCAATGAGATATGGTTGTATTTGTACATCCTCCACTTGGGGGTGTCCCACCGGCATTCCATGTTTGTATGGCATTCCGTACAACATTTCAAAAGGGGACAGACCCGTTTCAGAATGGGGCATTGTTCTTATATTTAGTAAAGCAAGAGGGAGGCACTTAATCTATGACATTTTTGTCTCTACCATGAGTTTAGACAATTGGGATTTAAGTGTCTGATTCATTCTTTCCACCTGCCCTGAACTCTGAGGATGCCAGGGAGTGTGGTATTGCCATCTGATACCCAGAGCTTCTGAAGTTTGTTTTATAATTTTTGAAGTGAAATGAGTTCCTTGATCCGAATCAATACAGTCCACTATCCCATACCTAGGAATGATTTCTTCCAGTAAAATTTTTGATACTGTTCGGGCCGTAGCCCTTGCCCTGGGAAAGGCTTCTACCCAATGCGTAAGTTTATCAACTATTACTAATAAGAATTTATATCTCCCGATTTTTGGTAATTCGGTGAAGTCCACTTGGATCCTCTCAAATGGTCGGTATGAGAGAGGCCGCCCTCCCCAAACGGTTTGTTTGGAGTTGGATTTATTTACTTTTTGGCAAACCACACACCCCTGTACCTCTTGTTTGGCAATTTCAAAAATCCCCTTGCATCCGAAAAATTTCAGGAACTGATCTGCCAGCGCCTGAGTTCCCCAATGGGTCTGTTTGTGTAGTCTTTGTAACACTCTCCTTGCCACTCCCCTCGGGATCAGCTCCCTCCCATCAGGTAACCACCATTTTCCCTGTTTCATGACTCCCCCTATTTTTTGAATTCTTCAATCTCTTTCTCTGAAGGGAGCATAGGAATCTCCGGTGATTCCTCCGGAGTCACCTCGGGAATACTTACGGTAAGCAGGGCTGCTCGTTTTGCCTCTTTATCGGCTAAGTTGTTACCTCGGGTTTGAAACTGCAACCCTGTCTGGTGTCCTTTTACATGGACAATTGATATTTCTCTTGGCCCCCGGACTGCCTCTAGAATCTGTCTGATTATTTCCCCATGAATTAGATCTTTTCCTTTGGTATTTATTAGACCCCTCTCTTCCCAAATTTTTCCAAAAGTATGTACCACACCGAAAGCATACCGTGAGTCTGTGTATATGGTCCCTCTCCTTCCTTTCAACCTCCGGAGGGCTCTTAGGAGAGCATAGAGCTCGCAAGCTTGTGCAGACCAACTTGCTTTCAAAGGTCCAGATTCCACAACTTCCCCAGATGCACCATTTATTATCGCATATCCCGATTTTCTTTTTCCCTCAATAATTCTCGAGGATCCATCTACAAACCACTTCTCTCCCCCTTCTAACTCCTGATCCTCTAAGTCCGGTCTTATTCTGGTCTGCAGCTCCACAATCTCAGAACAGTTATGAACTAATTTCTCTAAAGGTTCACCGAATAAAAACTGAGCAGGATTTTGTGCAGAAGTAGTTTTTAATTCTAAACCGGGTGAACTGATTAAGATGGCTTCATATTTCAGGAGCCTGGAATCAGTCAGCCACTTCTCTGCTTTTTGCTGCAATATGTTTCTCACATCATGGGGAGTGTAGACTACCAGAGGAGCCCCAAAAGTTATTTTCTTTGCTTCTCTTACTAACAGAGCTACTGCTACAATTGCTTGTAAACACGTAGGCCAACCTCGACTGACTGGATCTAAGATCTTTGAAAGAAACCCTATAGGCTTCTTTTTGTCTGCCCATTCCTGAGTCAGGACTCCCTGTGCTGTTTGTCCACTCACATCCACAAACAACTGGAATTCTTTATTCGTATCTGGTAGGGTTAGTACTGGGGCAGTCATAAGGACAATTTTTAATTTCTGAAAATTGGACTCATCCTGTTCAGTCCACTTTAGCCTGTCAGTGTTTAATCTTTCATATAAAAACTTCACCTTTTCACTGTAACCCTCAATCCACTGCCTGCAGTATCCCAAGAGCCCCAGAATTTGTCTAATTTGCCTTTTTGTTTTTGGTGCAGGCAATGCAAGGATGCCTGCTACCCTCTCCGGGTCTAATTTTTTCTTCCCTTGAGATATCCAATGCCCAAGATATTTTATTTCAGGCTCTGTGAATTGCAGCTTGGATTTTGATACTTTCAAACCTTTCTTTCCTAGGAAGTTTAACAAGGCAATCGTGCTTTTTCTAACGCTTTCTTCAGTTGGTCCAGCTATTAGCAAATCATCTACATATTGCAAAAGCTTTGTATCGCCCTCTAAAGCAAATTGGGTTAATATTTGTTCTAAAGCTTGTCCAAACAGGTTCGGGGACTCCACAAACCCTTGGGGGAGGACCGTCCACCTTAGCTGTTGTTTGCGGTTTGTTTCTGGGTCCTCCCACTGAAATGCAAAATAATCTCTACTCCTCTCATCCAGAGGGCAAGTCCAGAAGGCATCTTTTAAATCAATCACACTATACCACACATCTTCTGGTGTGAGTCTATTTAGTAAAGTATAGGGGTTGGCCACCACCGGGAATCTAGTCCGGGTCCTAGCGTTTACCGCTCGTAGGTCCTGGACCAATCGGAAGCTGCCATCCGTCTTCCTTACAGCCAGGATGGGGGTGTTGTGTTGGGACATGCAAGGCTCTAAAGTTCCCCCTTTTAGGAGGTCATCAATTATTTGTTTCAACCCCCTTCTCCCTTCCATCGGGATGGGATATTGTTTGACTCTTATAGGGTCCTCAGAGTTCTCGATTTTTATTTTGATAGGTTTGATATCTAGCTTTCCTACCTCTCCTTTTGAATGCCATACTTTAGGGTTTATTTTCTCCTCATCCTTAGGAGTCAACCTAAATATTTTTACCACCAATTCAGAGTTTTTAATCAAGATATTAATTCTTAAAGCAACAATCATGTCCCTTCCCAGTAAATTGTAATCTGCTTCCTCTACTAATAGCAAATTCCCTAAGCAAATTTTATTTTCAGATTCTATTTCCACATCTTTTATTATAGGTACTTCAAAGGGGTCTCCCTTTGCACCGATTACAAAAACTTTTTCTCTGCTAGCCACACATCCGTATGGTAATTTCTGCAGAGTACTTCTCTCTGCCCCAGTATCTACAAGAAAACTTACCACTTGTCGTTGGGGTCCCACTTTTAACTTTATCAAGGGCTCCTTGGATGTTCTGGTCCCCAAATTAAAGAGCCCCTGACACCCCTAGTCTTCCTGAAAAATTTTCTCATCTTTTAATTTTTGTTTACAATTCCGCTGAACGTGTCCTACCTTTTTACAGTAGTAGCATTCAGGGGGTTCTTTCCATGGGGCCGGGGCTGCCCGGTGAGAACCTCGACCTTTCCCGGGTAGTGATTTAAACTTACCCTGCATCTGTTCTTGTTTCTGGACCTCTTTTACCGCTGTTACTAAAATTCTAGCTTGCGATTTCTGCTTCTCATCTTCTCTTCTCATGTACACTTTTTGAGCTTCCCTTAGGAGCTCCTGAAGACTTTTATCTTGCCACCCCTCGATCTTTTCTAATTTCCTCCTAATATCTTCCCAAGATTTAGCAACGAATTGTGTTTTTAACAGAACCTCCCCCACAGGAGAGTTCGGGTCAGTCCCAGAATAAATCTGTAAACTTCGCCGTAATCTCTCGATCCACTCAGTGGGTGGTTCCTCTTTTCCTTGACACTCTTTAAAAACTTTGCTAATGTTCTGGTCCCTAGGGACCGCTTCTCTTATACCTTGTATAATCATGCTCCTTAAATCCATCATGTTCCGTCTGCCTTCTTCCGTCTGTGCATTCCAGCTCGGGCTTACGCTAGGCCATTTCTGGTTACCTGGCATCCCCTGTGGATTGCGTCTGTCCCAGTCTCTGATCCCGGCTTGTTTAATCATTTCCCTTTCCTCCGGATTAAACAGTGATCTCAGGATTGCCATAAGATCGTCAAAGGTATAAATGCTACTCCCTAAAAATTCATCTAACCTCTCAGCCACTCCGAGAGGGTCATCTAACAACCGCCCCATCTCTTTTTTAAATGCTCTTACATCTCCAGAGTTAAGGGGGACATTCACAAAACCGATCACTCCCGGGGCCGTCGGTACTTCCCTAAGAGGGAACAACCGGTGCCCCTCTTCACTCTCTCCCCATTCATTATCTGTCATTCTTGCTCTTAAACGGGTTCTACTTGCGGGAGGGGAATTGGTGATTGTGTGTTGCCTCCCTGTTATTAATTGTGGGAATTCTGCCGCCACCCGGCTGAAGGGAGGAATCCCCTCCGTTGTATGGGAGGGTCCCGGTAGTGGCGGCTGGACCGGCAGGGACGGATAGGGTGTTCCCCAGCCTTGTGCAGGAAAAACCTCCGAGGAGGTTGCTGTGGTTACGGTGTTTACAGGCGGGGAAAGGGGAAGGGCTGCCGGCATTACTGCTGGCCCCGACTCTCCCGCTTGAGACACACGTATCTCAGTGGGTTGGTGTCGGGGGCCCAAGGGTGCTGTGGGCACTACTTGATCTGCAGAGGAAGGTCCCGCTGGTCCTCGATACGGGGGTGGTAAGTGATCGAGGGGTTCCCAGGACTCAGCTCTCGACTCACGTTTTTCTTTTTGCTTTATTGGAAATAGCCCTACTCTGACATTTACCCAGAGCTTAGCGTATTCCCTCTCCTCAGGATCTGAGGGGACTTTGTTCTCCACATAGGAGAACAACTTGTTACACGTCCATTTTTCAAATGTGCCTAACACTGGCCAATTGAGGTGACTTCTCAACTCCTGTCCTCCCCAAACCTCCATACAATAATGTATTAATTTTTCCTTTGATTTCCCCTTCCTCTGGGGACAATCTTCCCAGTGTTTCAGCATCCACCCCAAGGGACTTTCCAGTGGGATGTCTGGTGATTCCTCCCCCTGATCGGAGGAATCTTTTCCTGTGCTTCTTCCTTGAAGCTTACTCTTTTTCTGCCCCATACTTCGCAAATATATTCTTACCTTTCTTCGACTTCTCCGGGAGTCGATATCAGTTTCTGCGTTGTGTACTTAGGAATCAAAATTTGCCGATACTCACCTTTCAGCGAGCTGAGCTGAGGTCTCTTGTAATCGGAACTTTTGATTCTTCCCTGGACCTCTCCCTGGGTCCGTTACTAAGAGGGTTTACCAGCCTCGAGCTCGACAAGACGTCCCTTCCCCTCTTAGTACCTTGCGATCAGTTCCCGAGACACCCTTTGGCCTCAGGTTTTACGAGTGTGTGTCGAGGGAAAAAAAAACTTTCACTCTGTATCGCTTCCTTCGCGGCCGGCCAATTCCCTCGCGGGAGGATGGAAACGCGACCTTGAAGTCCGCACTCGCTTCGTGATCAGATCACGTCTCACACACTCGCCCGATCGCCCGCTCAACCAGCAGTACTTACAGCTATTTTCCTGCGTGGGTGTCCTTGTGCGCACTAGACGTTTTACGAGCAAAGTAAGCCGCGGCTTCCCGAAGGCTCCGTGCCTTCCGAGCTCTCCGATCCGGATTTATCCTTTTTATTGTGGTTTTTACCTCCGCCTAAATTTGGTTCGGATATCGGAATGAACTACGGGGGTTCTCAACTCACCAGGCCGCCAAAATCAGCGGGGGTACCCGTCCTGGGCAGCGAGATTCCCCGCAGTTTCTCCGATCCGAGTCACGGCACCAATCTGTTATAAATGCAAAGGCAGATTTGGGTTAAATAAAAACAATTTATTATAAAACAATTTCTATAAAAAAAATAAACAATGAGGAAAAACCACAATAAAACAAACAGCGCAGCGCTGGGTGGACAGGGGTCTATACCCAAAGGTATAGGTGTTCCCAAATCCACGAAGGAGGATAGACTGTCCGGGGTTTTTATAGGGATTTTTAGCCTTGAGGCCAAATTCCAGGCAGGCACCATTCATCAACAGTCCTTGATTGTCGTATGAATTGATTTCCTGGCGTTGGAGAATAGAGTCAAATAGACGTCCGGACCGAGTCTCCTCATATGTAAAGAAGTTCTGGGTGGTTCTTGATTTCATTGTGGTTCAGGCCATCTGGATGGGATGGTTGGATCCGGGTTGGAGCCGATGGATATCTCGGTTGGATTTTTCCTTTTGTTTACCTGATGGCTTCCCCCAACGGTAGCCTGCAAGGCGGGGTGTTCAGGTCCGGTGATGAGTATCTCGTCGGAGCCTCTCCTTGTTGGCTTGATGTTTCGTGTCCTGTCTATTCTTTCCCGTTGATGGGCACCGAACCTGTCCCTGTCAGCTTGATGAGTTTTGTCCTGTCAGCTTGATGAGCCTTGTCCTGTCTATTCTTTTTCGTTGATGGGCGCCGGCTAGGATTGTTATCCTTTGAGTGGGAATTCGTGGCTAGATCTGGGAAGGGCTTGTGTGTCATACTGTACTTTATATTTTATATCATTATTGTTATATACATTTATTTAGATTTCTACGAATTTTTACAAGTTCATTTCTCACACACCAGGAGGCTTGTAGAATCGAATTCCATTTTTGAACTGGCACATGTGCTACTTTCTTTGTTTCGGCAGCTAGTCCTTTTATTGTTTCTCCATAATCATCTATTTCCATGCAACACTCGGACTCATTGTATTTACCACACACTCCTCCTTCCTCGGCCAACAAATAATCGAGAGCTAATCTGTTTTGGTACACAAAAGCTCTCATTTGCGAATGTTGTTTCGCTAGGAGTTCTAAGGCTTCTGAGGTGTGGTTGGAAACGACTTCTACTACCGCTTGCAACCTGATAAGTCTGTTGAGAAGGTAAATGGGAGTCTTGTAACCCCAACTGCCATCATTTGCCCAAGTGGCGGGCCCATAATACTTAATGATCCTTTCAGCAGGCCATTCTTCTTCTTTCCATTTCTGACTGCTTCCTGCCATTGGTAGTTCCCGTTTTAATTCCCTCTTTTGTCTATTTAATGTTTCAAAGAGGGGAGCTCCCAGCAATTTACTTTCTGTTCCGGGTAGAGCAAAGAAAAAGGGCCTAATTATTCCAAGTGTGCAGGACCCCTTCCATTTCCTAGGTAGCTCACTATATGCTTTCTTGCCACATATCCAGTAAATGCCGTCGGGAGCTTCCCAACCTTTGTTTGTTCTTGCCGGATCATCCCAATATTCTTTCAGGCCTTCTAGTGCATGGAAGGGATTGGCCCCAGAGCTTTTGTACCAACATAGTTCAATTATTTCAACCCATTCGCAGTGATTCCCCCGGGTGCGACTCCAATAGCCCGTGGGTGGTTCAGGTTGCCAAGTTTTCGACTTAATGTCGGAATTCACTGTGAGTGTGCTTATACACGGGGTATAACCTACTAAGTCAGTGAACTCTTTTCCCTCTCTGCTAATGCAGATGGTACCAATTATTTTTTGGTCTATCACTCATCCCTCAGGCCTTTGAGTCGTTTTTGATATTTTTGAACCCTCCCATTTTAGGAGTTGCTCTGGGGTGAGTCCCTCTCCCTTCCAAGGCCACCTTTCAGCCGACTTTAAACCGCCACAGATCCAACAGTTAGATAGACTTAATTCTGTGGCTATTTCTTGCATTAGGTCTATGAAGAGATTCTGGTTGGGGGCTGGTAATCCCCAATTGCTGTATTGTCTTTCTAATTGCTCATAGTGCTCACTAAGAGAGTTAAGTCTCTCTTGATCTAGTCTCCTTTTCCGAATTTCTACTTCTCGCCTCTTTAACTCTTGGGTTAGTTGTTTTATTTTGCTTTCAGGGTCCATCCCTTCCTCATCTCTGGAGAAGCAGAACACTTGATCGAATTGTAAACATACTCGGTCATCATCATTTTTTAACAAATCAAGAATTATCGGTTCATTAAAGGAGGCTTTTTCTTCATGTTTTAAATTTTTACCTTCCCAATACAATTTGCCTCCTATGGTACACATTTTTAAGTTTGCTTTATTGTAACACAAAGGTTTGACTTTATAATATGCTAAAAAGGTGGATTGTCTTTTTCCTCCCATCCATACAGTTTTATTACATTGGCTACAGGTTGGAATCGGAGGAAGCATTCCCACTTCTCTCTTATACCTGAAGTGGGTAGCTTTGGTTTTTCTTCTCATAGGAGTCTTAGACTGCCCGTCCTTAAAACCTGCCCCTGAGTGGTAACACCAGACCTCCCCCTTTAATTCACAAAGATTATACTGAGTGCCGTTAGACAAACAAAACCCCTTTTGTCGTTCCGGAGGACAGTCAATTATTCGTCTGGTATCTGTGGAAGTCAGGCACTGCTCACACTTCCCCAGGAGACGCTCCCCCAGAGGTACCTCGGGAATCATTCCCTCGGCCAAGCACACGGCTAGACTCAGGACAGTCAGGATTCCCCACCGGTGTATCCCTCTGCCTTGCCCTTCGCCCGTATAGAAATATACGGCGGGGATTACCATCTTCTTGGCAGCAAGGATATTCTTCAGGGGCCCTTGTAGTCTTAATGGTGTACCTTCTCTTGAAAGTAGCCCACCGAGACAACTTAATTGTGTCTGTCCTGCACGGTACCTTGACTGTCTTTCGGCACTTGATTTCTAAAGCTTCTGCCTTGGAGTCTAGTTTACCTCTTATCCCCTTTTGGAAAAGCAGGTACCATTCAGGAGAGTCAAGTTCTAAAAACCCCGCCCGGGTGGCAAGTGCTAAGAGACGGCTAGTCTCCTCCTGTTCTTTTTCCAGACACTTGGTACACAATCCCTTAGGCTTGTACCCTCCCCAACAGTGGGTTACCCAAATCTGTTTACAATAAGCGCACTTAAAATGTATAAATGGAAAACAATCACATTCAGGGTTGATACAACTTATCTGGTCGTCACTGGTCATTTGTGATGACGCCGATGTTTAATTTTCAGCTCTCCCGGAGGGGTGCTGACTTTCCACTCGGAGGCGTCGTAATCTTTTACTTTTTTTACTGGAGATGAATGTGTCCAGCTTCTTTCTGCAGTCCGGACAGCTGTGTCTGTGGTCAGGAGAACGAGGAACGGTCCTTCCCAGTGGGGGGTGAGGGGGAGCTCCTTCTAAGTTTTGATGAGGACTTTATCCCCAGGCTGTATCTGGTGTATTGCGAATCCCAGAGTGGCGCTTTGGGGGATAAGCCCTTGCTTTCGCAGGTCCTGTAAATTTTTGTTGATAGCAATGAGATATGGTTGTATTTGCACATCCTCCACTTGAGGGTGTCCCACCGGCATTCCATGTTTGTATGACATCCCATATAACATTTCAAAGGGAGACAGACCTGTCTCAGAGTGGGGCATAGTTCTTATATTTAGCAGAGCAAGGGGAAGACATTTAATCCATGACATCTTTGTTTCTATCATGAGTTTAGGCAATTGGGATTTCAGTGTTTGGTTCATCCTTTCCACCTGTCCTGAACTCTGAGGATGCCAAGGGGTGTGGTATTGCCATCTAATACCCTGAGCCTCTGAAATTTGTTTAATAATTTTTGAAGTGAAATGGGTTCCTTGGTCTGAATCAATACAATCTACTATCCCATATCTAGGAATGATTTCCTCTAATAAAATTTTAGACACCGTTTGGGCTGTGGCCCTTGCTCTGGGAAAGGCTTCTACCCAATGTGTTAATTTATCCACTATTACTAATAAAAATTTGTATCTACTGATTTTCAGTAGTTTGGTGAAGTCCACTTGGATCCTTTCAAATGGCCTGTATGAGAGAGGACGACCTCCCCAAGCCGTCTGTTTAAATTTGGACCGGTTCACTTTTTGGCAAACCACACACCCTTGTACCTCTTGTTTAGCAAGTTCAAAGATCCCCTTGCACCCGAAAAACTTCAGGAACTGTTCAGCTAATGCTCGAGTTCCCCAGTGGGTCTGCTTGTGTAACCTTTGCAATGTCTTCCTTGCCACTCCCCTCGGGATTAATTCCCTCCCATCAGGTAACCACTATTTTCCCTGTTTCAGAACTCCCCCTATCTTCCTGAATTCCCCAATCTCCCTTTCTGAAGGGAATACAGGGATTTCAGGCGATTCCTCCGGGGTTACCTCGGGAATGCTTACAGTGAGCAGAGCTGCTCGTTTTGCCTCTTTATTAGCTAAATTGTTACCTTGGGTTTGAAACTGCAACCCCGTTTGGTGTCCCTTTACATGGACAACTGATATTTCTTTTGGTTCTCGGACAGCCTCGAGAATCTGTTGGATTATTTCCCCATGGATTAGGCCTTTCCCCTTAGTATTTATCAATCTTCTTTCTTCCCAAATCTTCCCAAAAGTGTGTATGTCCTGGGTTGATTATGATGTTAAATTGTATCCCCATTCGTCCACCTAACCCAGACACAGGTTTTGTATTCTTAAAATTCCATCTCAGAGTAAAAGTGAGTGGAAAAGAAGCACCGAGTCTGTTATCAGAGACTGTACTTGCTCCCCCCGCATCGTGAGTTTTGACTACAGCACAGACAGACAACAAGACACAGATCGCCTTGGCTTTCCAACTAGCCGGAGCAGAGAGGTCTTCCTGGACTGTTTTCTTTCCCTTTTTCTGAAACAAATCGAACCTGCTCTGAACTGGGGACTCGGGGGAGCACCGGGAGCTTGCACCCGTGGACTACCAGGAGCCCAGCCTGGGCAGTGGCATTTTCCAGTGCCAGAGGGACTGATAACAGAGTGAACACCCACAGGAAAAAGACCCTCTGAAGTTTGTCATCTCTTCTGAAAGGCGAGAGGTTTTGTAATGTGATATCATTCATTTTTTGTGCTGGGTAGTGCTGTGCCTGTGAAATAAACAGGTTTTTTCCACTTCTCTCAGAGAAATCTCTTCCCGAACCGGTTGGGGGGTGGGAAAAAAAGGGCCACGTGGGTTTGCTTCCCGGGGGGAGCCCCACTGGAGGTTTTCTCCCAAATTTTGCCCTAAACCAGGACAGTGTACCACCCCGAAGGCATACCGTGAGTCTGTGTAGATGGTCCCTCTCCTTCCTTTCAGCCTCCGGAGGGCTCTCAGGAGAGCATAGAGCTCGCAAGCTTGTGCAGACCAGTTTGCTTTCAAGGGACCCGATTCTACAACTTCCCCGGATGCACCATTTATTATCACATATCCTGACTTTCTCTTTCCCTCTGTAATTTTCGAAGATCCATCTATAAACCACTTCTCTCCCCCTTCTAACTCCTGATCCTCTAAGTCCGGTCTTATTCTGGTCTGCAGCTCCACGATCTCAGTACAGTCGTGTAACAATTTTTCTGGAGGTTCACCGAACAGGAACTGAGCAGGATTTTGTGTAGAAGTGTTTTTTAATTCTAAACCAGGTGAGCTGATTAAAATGGCTTCATATTTCAGAAGCCTGGAATCAGTCAACCACTTCTCTGCTTTTTGCTGCAATATGTTTCTCACATCGTGGGGAGTTGTCTTGGTTCTAGAAGACAGGTGTCTGCTAGGGAGAGCAGGAGCCTCCCTTGGGATGAAAGAATGTAGACCCCCTCCCTCCGAATTATTATAAATTTGAAATCAAGGGGCCTTCAGGCAGAGATCTGGGGATAGGTATAACAGTTCTTTACTAGTATAACCAGGCAAACAAACAAACAATAACTACAGCAATAACAAGAACACAGAACCAGGGACCCCGGGACAGCTTTCTCAGCTGAGATGGGATGGAGGAGAGGTTTTGTTTTCACAAACGCCCTCGGGCAGTCAGTCCCGGTGCTCCTGCAGGGCTCTGAGGAACAGTCGGCTGGAAACAGCAGGGACGAGCTGAGATCCTGGGCCGGTGGCTGAGGTGTATCAGCAGCTCTGTGGCGGTGGCTGCCACACGTCCTGGCAGGACAGGTGGTGAGAGGCCACCAGCAAAAAGGGGAGAAGGAGAAGAAGCAGCAGCTCTGTCCGGGTGATGGCGAAAAATTCCCTTCTCTCCACCGCAGCAGCTCCGAGACCCAGCACACGAACGTCCTTCCCCGAAGCCGAAGAAAAGCCAGCTAAAAACTGTCCCCACCCTCCTTTTCTGCCCCCTTCCCCCCGCCCTGGGCCTGGCTACTCTTAGTCCGTTGTCAATCACCCCTAAGTACCGGTAGTTAGGTTGTCCCAGCACATAATGGGTAAAAATTCCCCGGGCAGGCCAGAACGACAAAACAAAAAAAAAAGGACACCTAACCCTCAACAGGAGTGTAAACTACCAGGGGAGCTCCAAAAGTTATTTTCTTGCCTTCTCCCACCAACAGAGCTACTGCTACAATTGCCTGTAAACACGTAGCCTGTAAACCCCGACTAACAGGATCTAAGATTTTTGAAAGAAACCCTATAGGCTTCCTTTTGCCTGCCCATTCCTGAGTCAGGACTCCCTGTGCTGTTTGTCCACTCACATCCACAAACAACTGGAATTCTTTATTCGTATCTGGTAGAGTTAGTATGGGGGCAGTCATAAGAACAGTTTTCAATTTCTGGAAATTAGACTCATCCTGTTCAGTCCACTTCAGCCTGTCAGTGTTTAATCTTTCATACAGAAACTTCACTTTTTCACTGAAACCCTCAATCCACTGCCTGCAATATCCCAAGAGCCCTAAAATTTGTCTAATTTGCCTTTTTGTTCTAGGTGCAGGCAATGCAAGGATGCCTGCTACCCTCTCCGGGTCTTATTTCTTTTTCTCTTGAGATATCCAATGTCCGAGGTATTTTATTTCAGGCTCTGTGAATTGCAGCTTGGATTTTGAGACTTTCAAACCCTTCTTTCCTAGAAAGTTCAACAAGGCAATCGTGCTTTTCCTCACGCTCTCCTCAGTTGGTCCAGCTATTAGCAAGTCATCTACATACTGCAAAAGCTTTGTCCCGTCCTCAAGAACAAATTGGGTTAACAATTGTTCTAGAGCTTGCCCGAAAAGGTTTGGAGACTTCACAAACCCCTGGGGGAGGACCGTCCACCTTAGCTGCTGCTTCTGGTTTGTATCTGGGTCCTCCCACTGAAATGCAAAATAATTTCTACTCCTTTCATCCAGAGGGCAAGTCCAAAAAGCATCTTTCAAATCAATCACACTGTACCACACATCTTCCGGTGAGAGACTATTTAGCGAGGTATAGGGGTTGGCCACCACCGGGAACCTAGTCCGGGTCCTAGCGTTTACCGCTCGTAGGTCCTGGACCAATCGGAAACTGCCATCCATCTTTCTTACAGCCAGGATGGGGGTGTTATGTTGAGACATGCAAGGCTCTAAAGTACCTCCTTTTAAGAGGTCATCAATTACTTGTTTCAACCCCCTTCTCCCTTCCATCAGGATGGGATATTGTTTAACCCTTATAGGGTCCTCAGGGTTCTCGATTTCTATTTTGATAGGTTTGATATCCAACTTTCCTACCTCTCCTTTTGAATGCCATACTTCAGGGCTTATTTCCTCCTCATCCTTAGGAGTCAGTTTGAATATTTTTACTACCAACTCAGAATTTTTAATCATGATATTAATTCCTAAAGCGACAATCATGTCCCTTCCCAACAAATTGTAATCAGCTTCTTCCACTAATAGCAAATTCCCTAAGCAAATTTTATTTTCAGATTCTATTTCCACATCCTTTATTACGGGCACTTCGAAGGGGTCTCCCTTTGCACCAATTACAAAAACTTTTTCTCTGCTGGCCACACATCCGTACGGCAGTTTCTGCAGGGTACTTCTCTCTGCCCCAGTATCCACAAGAAAACTTACCTCCTGTCGTTGGGGGCCCACTTTTAATTTTATCAAGGGCTCTTTGGATGTTCTGGTCCCCAAACTGAAGAGCCCCCGACACCCCTAATCCTCCTGAAAAATTTTCTCATCTTTTATTCTTTTTCTACAATTCCGCTGAATGTGTCCTACCTGTTTACAGTAGTAGCATTCAGGGGGTTCTCTCCGTGGGGTCGGGGCTGCCCGGTGAGAACCTCGACCTTTTCCGGGCAGTGTTTTAAACTTACCCTGTGCCTGCTCTTGTTTCTGGACCTCTTTCACTGCAGCTACTAAAACCTTAGCTTGCAGTTTCTGCTTCTCATCCTCTCTCCTCATGTATACCTTTTGAGCTTCCCTTAGGAGCTCCTGGAGGCTTTTATCTTGCCACCCCTCAATCTTTTCTAATTTTCTCCTAATGTCCTCCCAAGATTTAGCAACAAATTGTGTTTTTAACAGAACCTCCCCCACAGGAGAGTTCGGGTCAGTCCCAGAGTAAATCTGTAAACTTCACCGTAATCTCTCGATCCATTCAGTGGGTGATTCCTCTTTCCCTTGACACTCCAAAAACTTTGCTAATATTTTGGCCCCTAGGGACCGCATCTCTTATACCTTGGATAATTATGTTCCTTAAATCTACCATGTTCCGTCTACCTTCCTCCGTCTGTGCGTTCCAGCTCGGGCTTACGCTAGGCCATTTCTGGTTACCTGGTGTCCCCTGTGGATTGCGTCTGTCCCAGTCTCTGATACCGGCTTGTTTAATCATTTCTCTTTCCTCTTGATTAAACAATGATCTTAGGATTGCCATAAGATCGTCAAAGGTATAAATGCTACTCCCTAGAAATTCGTCCAACCTTTCAGCCACACCAAAAGGATCATCCAGCAATTGCCCCATCTCTTTCTTCAACACTCGTACGTCTCCGGAGTTGAGGGGAACATTCATAAATCCGATCACTCCTGGAGCTGTCGGTACTTCTCTGAGAGGGAATAACCGGTGCTCATTCTCACTCTCTCTCCACTCCTCGCCCCCCATTCTCGCTTTCAAACGGGTTCTACTTGCGGGAGGGGAACTGGGGGCTGTGGGTGGTCTCCCCTTTGTCAATTGCGGGAACTCTGCCACCACCCGGTTAACGGGAGGGATTCCTTCCGTTATATGGGAAGGTCCCGGCTGTGGCGACCGGACTGGGAAGTGCGGATAAAGTGGCCCCCAGCCTTGCGCAGGAAAAACCTCTGGAGAGGTTGCTGTGACTATGTTGTCCGCAGGCGGGGGTAAGGGGAGGACTGCCGGCACAGCTGCCGACGCCGATTCTCCCGCTCTGGATGTATACATCTCAGCGGGTTGTTCTTGGGAGCCCGAAGGTGCTGAAGGCACCACTTGATCTATAGAAGAAGGCTCCGCCAGTCCATGATATGGGGGTGGTAAATGGTCGAGAGATTCCCAGGATTCAGCTCTCGACTCACGTTTTTCTTTTTGTTTTATCGGGCATAGCCCTACTCTGGCGGTTAACCAGAGTCTAGCATATTCCCTCTCCTCGGAGTCCGAGGGGACTTTGCCCTCCACATAGGAGAGCAATTCATTACATGTCCATCTTTCGAATGTGCCTAACACCGGCCAAGTGAGGTGACTTCTCAATTCTTGTCCTCCCCAAACCTCTACACAATAATGGATCATTTTTGTCTTAGACTTACCTTTTCTCTGGGGACAATCTTCCCAGTATTTTAGCATCCATCCCAAGGGGCTTTCCAGTGGGATGTCTAGTGATCCCTCCCCCTGATTGGAGGGGCTTTTCTCTGTGGTCTTTTTGTGAAGCTTACTCTTTTTCTGCCCCATACCTCACAAATATATATATTAGATTTCTTACCAGTCTTCGACTCCTCTGTGAGTCTGTTTCTGTTTCTGCGTTGTGACTTTTTCGCACCTACTCGAGGAATCAAACTTTGCCGATACTCACCCTTCAACGAGCTGAGCTGAGGTCTCTTGTAATCGTCACTTTTGATCCTCTTCCGGACCTATACCTTGATCCGTTAACTAAAAGGGTTTACCAGTTCCCGAGCCCGACAGGACATATCCTTCCCCTTTTAGTTCCTTGGGATCAGTCCCCCGAGACACCCTTTGGTCTCAGGTTTTTACAAGTGTGTCGAGAAAAAGCTTTCACTCTGGATCGCTTCCTTCGCGGCCGGCCAATTCCCTCACGGGAGGATGGAAACGCGGCCTTGAAGTCCACACTCGCCCCGTGATCAGATCACGTCTCACACACTCGCCCGATCGCCCACTCAACCAGCAGTACTTACAGCTATTTTCCTGCGTGGATGTCTTCGTGCACAACAGACGTTTTATGAGCAAAACAAGCCGCGGCTTCCCGAAGGCTCCGTGCCTTCCCGAGCTCCCTCCTCCGGATCCGTTTCCCTTTTATTGTGGTTTTTTCTCAGCCTAAATTTAGTTCGGATGTTGGAACGAGCTACGGGGGCTCTCAACTCACCAGGCCGCCGAAATCAGCGGGGGTGCCCGTCCTGGGCAGTGAGATTCTCCGCAGTTTCTCCGATCCGAGTCACGGCACCAAATCTGTTATAAATGCAATGGCAAAATAGGGTTAATAAAAAAGCGATTTATTATAAAATAATTTAAAGCACCAGCAACGAGAGAAAAAAACCACAATAAATAGATCAGCGCAGCGCCGGGTGGACAGGGGTCTGTACCCAGAGGTACCGAGTTCCCAAATCCACGAAGTAGGCATTGCAGTCCGGGGTTCTTATAGGGGTTTTCGTATCCTGGGGCAAAATCCGGAGTAAGCACCGTCCAACAAAAGAGTTTGAATAGACTTCCCGGATCCGTTGAGCTGAGTCAATGGTCGGTGGAGCAGAGTCCTTTCACATGCGAGAGGCTCTGAGTGTCCTCCGATTGCATTTCTCGGAATGGAGTGTCCAGTTTGGGTGCGGGAGCAGATGGATATCTCGACGGAGCAGAGTCCTTTTCACATGCGAAATGGCTCCGAGTGTTCTCTGATTGCACCTACCGGGGTGGAGTGGCCAGTTTGGGTGCGGAGGAGATGGATATCTCGACGGGGCCACTCTCATTGTCTGGTTTGATTGCTTGTGTCCTGCTTTTTATTTTGTGTTGATAAGCGTTGCTGCCGATCGTTACTGCCCGACTCGGGAAGGTATCACTGGATTATTTTACATTTTGCATCTTTACAGTATTACAAATATAACATATAATCCTTTATTCTCTTTCATGAATTTTTATCCAATGTTATATTTATCACAGAGGCATCTGCCAAAACAGCCAAACTTCAGCTGCTTTCCTGCTCCTGGGGTGGAAGGAGATGGGAAGAGCATGATGGCTCAAACACAGCACGACATCAGGCTGCACCCTGAGTCAGGCTGAGTCACACCACCCCACACACTCTGTGCAGGAGGAGAGAGCAGCCCTGGGATCCAGGGTTATCCTGCAGGCTTCCTGGGGGCTGCCTGGGGGAGAGGGGCCGCAAAGGACATGAGCAGTGGGAAGGGGCAGAGGGCAGAAATAAACCCATTGCAGGGGTGGGAGGGATGGAGGTGTTTGACTCTGGTATGTAATTGCTCCAGTGGTGCAGTGAAGGATCAGTCAGATGCTTGGCTAAATAATCATCTCCGGGGAACCACAGCAGGAGCACAAGGACTTGGGGTGGGCCTTCAGCACAGAGCTGGTCACCCCATAGCATCCTTCCAGGCTTCCCTGGTTTCATCCCCATGATCCCAGCGGGGCTGGCAACAAGCATCGGCCTGGAGAGCATCACAACATAAATCAGAAAGCAACCCTGAGGCAGCAAGGCAGCAAGAAGGCAGCTGGGAGGCTGCCTGTGCCTGCCAGCACTCACCAGCCCTTCCTATAGGGCAAGTGACAGAGCCCTGTCACTCAGCGAGGATGCAGGAGACCGGCGGGAGCACAAACCACATCTCACCCCTCCCCAACTGCAGCTGCCTTAGCAAGGACCCGAGGTGCCTCCAGGAGCCATAATAATGAGGACAATTAGTGCAGTACAAACGAAAATTTCCAAGTGCTGCACTCTGCTTTTACCCTGACCTGAAGCAGCTGAGGTACAAAGCCAGTGGTTTTGGGAAGGCTCTGAAGGCTGGTCCCAGCGCTGCTGAGGGGACAGGCCGGCGTGAAGGTCACCAAGCTGTGACAGGAGGCTGTCAGGCCCAGCCTCGCAGGCAGGGAAGGTCCTGGGGACCCCTCTGCTGAAGGGCTGTGCACTGGCACCAGTCTTCCTTTGCTCCTTGCTGGCCTGGGCTGGATGCACCTTCCCTGGCCCATGGAGGGGTTTTCCAGCCCAGCCCAGCCCAGCCCATCCCAGCCCAGCCCAGCCCAGCCCAGCCCATCCCAGCCCAGCCCAGCCCAGCCCAGCCCAGCCCAGCCCAGCCCAGCCCAGCCCTCCGCTCTGGCCGGGAGTCTTGGAGCAGGCTCATCCATTCTCCCACGTACCCTGCAGCACCCCAGCACAAGCCCCAAACACGGCCCTGTTCCTGCTTCCCAAACTTTTCCCTTATCAAGTGGCTCTGGAAGGATGCCATGCCTCTGCTTCACACATCTGTCCCTCCCTGCTGGCCCTCCTGTCCTCCCCACTCTGGTATTTGCAGAATCACCAAATTCACAGCTGTGGGAGTTCTGAGTGCTCTGTGCTCTCTCCTCCAGGCCATCACAAGGGTGTGCCACTGTGTTCCCACAGCCTCCCCTCTGAGCCAGCTCCTCATTGCTGAGACAGCTGCCCATTCCTGCTGTCCTCTCACCTGTGCTGGTTTCAGCTGCTCTCTGAGGTTCTGCCACCAGCAAGAACCAGCACTTTCCATCCCCAGCGCTGCTCAGAGGATGCAAAACTCCCCAGCCAGCTTCTTTGTCTTTGGAGGAGGAGCACAGCTTTTTGTTCTGGAAACAATAGGAACCACTCCATTGATCCATACCTGCTCTTCCTTTTGCTATTCTTCAGTACCTGCCCTTCCCTTTGGAAACGTCGGAGCCAGAGGCCTCATCAGCTGCTCTGTGCAAACACACTTTGCTTTGTACCGGCTGTCTGAACACAGAGCCAGGAGAGAGAGGCCACGAGCTCCTGTTGGATCAGCTGTTGCCAACACACGTGGCCCAGGTAGAGCCTGTGATTTCTTTAATAGGTACAGTTACAATAATTTCATTTTGGAATCAGCCTCGTGAGGCAGGTATGAACAAAAGGGTAACACCTGGAGGAGAAGAATTCCTGATTTGTGCTCAGACAGAAGAAATTCTCCTCTGCTACCTTGGCAATGACACAATGAAGGAGGAAAACAAAATCATTCACATTCCAACTCCCTTCTCTCCAGTAGCACCAACATATATTTTGAAGAGCCTCAGTGCAGGTTTTTATGGCAGAAAATAAACAATGAATTGTGTTCCCCCCAAACAGAGGCAAGAATAACATCCTGACTGCCTCCAGCCTCAGCTGCTCACCTCCTGCAGAGCTTTCTGGCTTGACCAAGCCACAGCACAAACACTTTTGACACTAGCCAACCCCTTCATTGCTGAAGGAGAACACATCCAAGACCTCCACATCTTGAATTCCAGGAGCTCCTGCAGTCCCTGTTTAGCTGGGGGCAGGGGGTGCTTGGCTGGACCGGGATTGCTGGAATCTCCCTTCCCCAAGGCAGTTCCCTGCACTGCCAAAGGCAGCCCAGGGTCAGCACAAGCAGCCAGAGCAGGCTTGGAGGCAGCTTGTAATTGATTTAAATAGTGCTGCAGCCAGTTACAGACCCAAAGGCCCCACACAGGTTTTTGTCCTGCAGGAGAAGCCAAAGCCCCTGTGTGTCATTAGCAAGAGGGGTGGCTCAGGAGCTGTGTCTGAACTGCTGGCCCCAGGTCTCCCCCTTCCCTCAGCAGGAGCTGGCTCTGTGGGGAAGGAGCTGCCTGGCAGGGTCACACCCCCACGTGAGGCTGCCCTGCTGGGTGACACCTGATGGCCCTGCTGGGTGACACCTGACAGCCCTGCTGGGTGACACCTGATGGCCCTGCTGGGTGACACCTGATGGCCCTGCTGGGTGACACCTGACAGCCCTGCTGGGTGACACCTGATGGCCCTGCTGGGTGACACCTGACAGCCCTGCTGGGTGACACCTGACAGCCCTGCTGGGTGACACCTGATGGCCCTGCTGGGTGACACCTGATGGCCCTGCTGGGTGACACCTGATGGCTCTCCTGCACCCCTTGTCCTGCCTGTGACACCCAGCCAGGTCCAGGAGCAGCCTGGGGTTGCTGGGGCACCTTGGCCGCAAGCAGGGATGTCTCTCTGGGGACCCAGCCCCTCCATGAGCCCCATGAGCCTGGGGACAGCACAGACACCCCTGGCCAGCCTGTGGGAGCCCCACTCAAGCCAGCCAAAGAGGAGGTGTCCTCTGGTGCCCTGGGCATGCAGTGGAAGCCCTGGGCTGGGATTTTTCCTGCTCTCAGCTCTCTAGAGAGCTCCAAGGCCCCCTGAGACCCACCCCACCACCACCACTGCCCATCCGACTGCACCAGCATCTGCTGTCTGGGTGTATTGTTAGAGCAAATGAAGGAACAAGGAATACAGAAACCACGATTCACTCAAACTCATGCAGTAGACTGGGGTGAATTCTGCCCTGGGGAGTTTTCTCCTTGGATCATGTCACTCATTTTTCAGTCCATCAGCCCTGTGTGTTTTGCCGCCTTTCAAACTCTCCCCTGACCCACAGCGAGGGAATCCAGCTGTACCCAGGGCTCACGTGGATGCTTCACTCCTTGCTGGGGGCCATGAGCTCCATCCCTAACCTGAGCCACAGTCTGGCCTCCAGGTGCAAAACTCCCCAGCCAGCTTCTTTGTCTTTGGAGGATGTCCTAGTTTAAGGCAAATTAGGGAGGAAAACTCCAAATGGGGATTTCCTCCGGGAAATGCCCCCTCTTCACCAACTGGTCTGGGAAAGGAAAAAACAATTCCTTGGAGAGAAGTGGAAAAAGCTGTTTATTTAACAGAAATTGAATAATATTAAATAATAAAACCTCTCGCTGTTCGATGGGATGGCAAGTCTAGGAAGAAAAGTCCTTTTCATGTGGTGTAGCTCGGCTCGCTCAGGTTCTTATCAGTCCTTTCGGCGCTGGAAAAGTGCCGAGGCCCAGGCCCCGGTGGGCCAAAGGCGTGAGCTGCCGGGATCTGGCTGGGTGTTCAGTCCAGAGCAGGCTTGCACAGATCTAAGAAAAGGAAAAAAATAAAGGTCCAGGGAACTCCTCTGCCTCAGCTAGCTAAAGCTAACTAAAAAGCCAGAGAGAAGCTCTGTCCCGCTGTCTGTCCGTGCTGCAGACACCAGAGTCCAGGAGCGGGATGTGTGGGAGTGATGTTTTTCTTTAACACAAACTGCGCGCTTCTTCTTCCCCCTCTCTTGCTCTCAAAGCCAGTCTTAAAGGTGCAGAACTTAATATATAACATAAACCAGACGATTGGGCACACCAGTATCATAAAGTCACCCCAGGACATTCCACTCCTTATCTTCATATCGTCAATTTATTATTAAAATTAAGATACTTATATATTTTAACTCTACAACACATACATTATATGCAGACAAGGACATTTATTCATGATCTTTACTTAACAATTAGATCTCTCTGAGGTACACATTGTGTTGTTTCATCTTTCTGTATTATTTACCATGTGCAACCCGGTCTCTGAGCAAAAACAATCTCACGAATGGGTCTGTCTGTGCTCGAAGTAGAATTGATCTAAACTGGTTTTTTTAACAAACTTCTGAGATGTATCGCTGGGATTTTGTCTCTGTCTACTTTATGCAGGGGCTCGGATTGGGCTGGGTTTGCTCGGTTGGTGGAACTTCGGGTGTTAACTCTTTAGGTGGGTTTTGCTAGATGCTGCGCTCAAGTTTTGAAAGATCTCTCACTCAACGCTTTCAAGGCAGTTTTTAACAGTTTATTGTACTTTTCCACTTTCCCCGCAGCAGGTGCATGGTAGGGGATATGGTACACTTACTCAATGCTATGTTCACTAGCCCAGGTGTTTATACGGTTATTCTTGAAATGAGTCTCATTGTTTGACTCAATCTTTTCAGGGGTGTTATGCTTTTAAAGGACTTGCTTTTTAAGTCTCAGGATGGTGTTCTGGGCAGTGGCATGAGGCACAGGGTAGGTTTCTAGCTATCTAGTGGTGGCTTCTACCATCGTGAGCACGTAGCGCTTGCCTTGGCGGGTTTGGGGCAGTGTGATGTAGTCGATCTGCTAGGCTTCTCTATACTTATATTTGGACCAACGCTCACTGCACCATAGCGGTTTCAACCGCTTGGCCTGCTTGATCGTGGCACTTGTTTTACAGTCATGGATAACCTGAGAGATACTGTCTATGGATAGGTTCACTCTTCGGTCTCGTGCTCACTTATAGGTGGCATCTCTACCTCGATGACCTGAGGCGTCATGGGCTCATTGAGCTAGGAACAACTCTTCCTTGTGCTGCTAATTTAAGTTTATTTTTGACACTTTTATCTTTGCAGCTTGATTTACTTGTTCATTGTTTTGGTGCTTTTTATTAACTCTACTCTTGGGGACATGGGCATCTGCATGACGGACCTTCACAGACAGTTTCTCTACCCTGGTAGCGATGTTTTTTTACTCAGCAGCAGCCTAGATTGGCTTTCTTCTGCGTTGCCAGTTGGCCCTTTTTCACCTTTCCAGCCACCCCCACAGAGCATTGGCTACTATCTATGAATTAGTGTAGAGGCAGAGCTTTGGTCACTTCTCTTTTTCAGCGATGTCCAGGGCCAGTTGAACAGCTTTGAGTTCAGTAAGTTGGCTTGATCCACCTTCTCTTTCAGCAGCTTCTGCGACCTGTCGTGTGGGGCTCTATACGGCTGTTTTCTACTTCCGGTTCATCCTTACGACGCGACAGGAACCATCAGTGAACAGAGCATAGCGTGGTTTTTTGCTGGCAGTTGGTTGTACGGTGGAGCTTCTTCAGCCCGTGTCACTTGTCCCTGCTCTTTTTCATCAGTAAGACTAAAGTTTTCACTTTCTGGCCAGTTTGTAATTATCTCTAAAATTTCAGGGCAATTTGGGTTTCCAAATTGGAAACGCTGCGTGATGAGGGTAATTTACTTGCTCTATGTGGCATTGGTGGCATGGTGGATAGAGGGAACTTTTGCTTTGAACATCCACCCCAGCACTGGCAGTCGGGGTGCCAGGAGGAGTTGTGCTTCTGTGCCAATCACTTTTGAGGCGGCTTGAACTCTTTCGCAGGCAGCTAAGATTTCTTTTTCCGTGGGAGTGTAGTTGGCTTCGGACTCTCTGTAGCTTTGGCTCCAGAATCTCAGTGGTTGGCTTTGAGTTTTCTCAGGCACTTTCTGCCAAAGGCTCTAGGACAGACTATGGCTCTCGGCTGCAGAGTAGAGCACGTTCTTCACATCTGGTCTTGTCTTGACTGGGTTAAGGGTTACTGCATGAGCGATCTCTTGCTTGATTTGAGCAAAGGTTTGTTGTTGTTCAGAGCCCCACTGGAAAGTGTTTTTTTTGCGGGTGACCAGGTAGAGAGGGCTCACAATCTGACTGTATTCAGGAACGTGCATCTTCCAAAAACTTTTGGCACTTAGGAAAGCTTGCGTTTCTTTCTTGTTGGCTGGTGGGGACATTGCTGTGATTTTGTTGATGATGTCAGTAGGAATCTGACGCCGTCTATCTTGCCACTTTACTTTCAGGAACTGGATTTCTCGAGCAGGTCTCTTAACTTTGCTCTTCTTGATGGCAAAACCGGCTTTCAGGAGAACTTGGATGATTTGTTTTCCTTTCTCAAAGACTTCTTCAGCTGTCTTTTTTCAGACAATGATGTCATCAATGTACTGCAGATGTTCTGGAGCCTCACCCTTTTCCAGGGCAGCTTGGATCAGTCCATGGCAGATGGTGGGGTTGTGCTTCTATTTCTGGGGTAGTCGGTTCTAGGTGTACTGCACTCTCTTCCACGTGAAGGCAAACTGAGGCTTGCATTCTGCTGCCAGGGGGATGGAGAAAAATGCATTAGCAATGTTAATAGTGGCGTACTACTTTGCTGCTTTGGACTCCAGCTCGTACTGGAGCTCCAGCATGTCCGGCACGGCAGCGCTCAGAGGTGGAGTCACTTTATTCAATGCACGATAGTCTACAGTCAATTTTCATTCTCTTTCAGATTTACGCACAGGCTAAATGGGGCTGTTGAAAGGTGAGTGGGTTTTGCTGACCACCCCTTGGCTCTCTAGCTCTCTGATCATCTTGTGGACGGGGATCACAGTATCTCGATTTGTCCTATACTGCCGGCGGTGCACCGTCGAGGTGGCAATTGGTACTTGCTGTTCTTTTACTTTTAGGAGTTCTACTGCAGATGGGTTCTCTGATAGTCCAGGCAAGGTGCTTAATTGCTTGATGCTCTCTGTCTCTATAGCTGCTATTTTAAATGCCTACTTAAGCCCCTTTGGGTCTTTAAAATATCCGCTTTGGAGGTAGTCTATGCCCAAAATGCATGGGGCCTTTGGGCCAGTCACAATGGGGTGTTTTTCCTACTCATTTTCAGTCAGGCTCACATCAGTTTCTACTAAAGTAAAGTTTTGTGATCTCCCTGTCACACCAGCAATAGAAACAGATTCTGCTCTTACATGTCTTGATGGGATTAGCGTGCACTGTGCACAACTCAGTGTCAACTAAGTTGACTTAGTGTCAACTAAGGCTTCATATTTTTGTGGTTCTGATGTGCCAGGTTAACAAATCTACACAGTCTAAAAGACACGGTTTTCTCTAGCCTCTACCTGGCTAGCAGCAGGGCCCCTCTAAGCCTGGTTATCTCTCTTTCTTCGGGTATATGTTTTGGAGGTTCTTTTAAGGGAATCAGACATGTTATTATCATTATTATACTTGTTAGTTTGACTACAGGCTACTGGAGCGGCTTTTTTTTTTTTGGTGGAGTATTTTCTCTGAGTCTTGCTGTCTTTCAGTTCAAGCATCCGTTTTGTCAGAGCAGCAGTAGATTTTCCATCTCATCTTTTCATGTTTTCTCTCTACAGTCATGTAGGACAAACTACAGCTCAGCTCGTAGCTTTTTCTTCCTATCTGGAGAACTTCTGCGTTGAGTACCAGGGCTCCTGGTTTGTATTGTCGAGACTGGAAGAAGGTCTTCTCTGAGTTTTTTGAGATTCTCTTTTATTTTGTTTTGGAAGTTTTGCATATCTGTTTTCACAGTTGCCATTGTTGCTTGTATGGGGTCATGCACAGTATCTGCATATGCTCGAAGCTTCTTCGCCATATCTAGTACAGTCTTTTTCTGGTCATCTCGCTTCATTGTTGTTAAAGCAGAAGCGTATTTTTGTGGCTCAAGTCAAACAAGTTTTCGCTACACCACAGATGTGCATGGCACCAAGTCTGGATTTCAGTACTTAAGTTACCCACAAAGACAATTTCTACTATTGCCATTTCTCTCAAGCGCTGAATTTCTTGTTTTATGGTTTTCTAACCAGTTTGCTGTATATAGAGATCATCTGCACACAGATATCTTTTGTGCCACACTTCTTAGGACTCGTTCTCAGAGACTATAAGGGTCAGCCTCTCTCATTATTCTTTGGTCGATAACTGGATCG
>NC_142217.1:0-30000 GCF_049639895.1 Pseudopodoces humilis
GCTTTACATCTTAAGGTAGGGTTCACAAGTTGATCCCACTTTTCAATGGTCAAAACTGCTGTCAATTCCCAGTAATGACCGATAATTGGTCAGGAGAAAAGGCTCCCATCAGTCACCAGCAACTTCAACTTCCTTAGCTCCTAAAACCACCTTAAAGGTAAAGTCACCCCATGATAAAGTCTCATCAAAATCCCACAAAATACCAGAAAATTCCACAACAGTACAAAAAAACCCCTACCAAATTCCAGAAACATCCCACCAAATCCCCACAAAATTCCAAAGAAGCTAAGAAAAATCCCACATAATTCTTCAAGTCTCCTCAAAATCCCACAAAATTCCAGAAAAATCCCACAAAATTGCAGAAATTTTCAAAAAAGCCCAACAAATTCCAGTAACATCCCACAAAATCCCCACAAATTTCCACAAAATCTAAAAAATATCTCAAAATTCTTCATGTCTCCTCAAAATCCCTCAAAATTCTACAAAACTCCCACAAAATCTCATCATTATCCAACAAAATTCAAGGAAAAATCCCACAAAATTGCAGAAAAATCCCATAAAATCCCATAAATGTTCTGAAAACCCCACCAAATTCCAGAAACATCCCATAAAATCTACACAAATTTCCACAAAATCAAAGAAAATACCTCAAAATTCTTCAAGTCTCCACAAAATCCCACAAAACTCCAGAAAAAAATCCCACACAATTCATTAAATGTTCTGAAAACCACAGCAAATTCCAGAAACATCCCACCAAATCTCCACAAAATTCCACAAAATCTCAGAAAAATCCCTCACTGTTCTTCCAGTATCCTCAAAATCCTTCAAGATTGCAGAAAAAAATCCCACAAAATTCCCTAAAACTTCCCAAAACCCCACCAAATTCCAGAAACATCCCACCAAATCTCCACAAAATTCCAAAGAAGCTAAGAAAAATCCCTCAAAATTCTTCAAGTCTCCACAAAATCTCCACAAAATTCAAGAAAAATCCCACCAAATTACAGAAAAATCCCATACAGTTCCCTAAATGTTCTCAAAACCCTACCAAATTCCAGAAACATCCCAGAAAATCTAAACAAATTTCCACAAAATCTCCACAAAATACCTCAAAATACTTCATGTCTCCTCCAAATCCCTCAAAATTACACAAAACTCCCACAAAATCTCCCCAATATCCTACAAAATTCAAGAAAAATCCCACCAAATTGCAGAAAAATCCCACAAAATTGCAGAAAAATCCCATACAAATCATTAAATTTTCTGAAAACCCCACCAAATTCCAGTAACATCCCAAAAAATCCCCACTAATTCCCACAAAATCAAAGAAAATACCTCAAAATTCTTCAAGTCCCCACAAAATCCCTCAACATTCCACAAAAAAATCCCACACAATTCATTAAATGTTCTGAAAACCCCACCAAAATTGCAGAAACATCCCACCAAATTGCCGCAAAATTCCACAAAATCTCAGAAAAATCCCTCACTATTCTTCCAGTATCCTCAAAATCCCTCAAGATTGCAGAAAAAAATCCCACAAAATTCCCTAAAACTTCCCTAAACCCTACCAAATTCCAGAAACATCCCACAAAATCCAGACAAAATTCCACAAAATTCCCAAAAAATCCCCCAAAATTACAGAAATCTCCTCAAAACCCCACCAAATTCCAGTAACATCCCACAAAATCTCCACAAAATTCCAAAGAAGCTAAGAAAAATCCCTCACAATTCTTCAAGTCTCCACAAAATCCCTCAAAATTCAAGAAAAATCCCACCAAATTGCAGAAATCTTCTCAAAAGCCCAACAAATTCCAGAAACATCCCACAAAATCTAAACGAATTTCCACAAAATCTAAGAAATACCTCATAATTCTTCAAGTCGCCTCAAAATTCCACAAAACTCCCACAAAATCTCCTCAATATCCTACAAAATTGCAGAAAAATCCCATAAAATTCCCTAAATATTCTCAAAACCCCACCCAATTCCAGTAACATCCCAGAAAATCCCCACTAATTTCCACAAAACCAAAGAAAATACCTCAAAATTCTTCATGTCTCCTCAAAATCCCACAAAATCCCAGAAAATTCCACAGCAGTACAAAAAATCCCACCAAATTCCAGAAACATCCCAGAAAATCTAAACAAATTTCCACAAAATCTAAGAAAATACCTCAAAATCCTTCATGACTCCTCAAAATCCCTCAAAATTCTACAAAACTCCCACAAAATCTCCCCAATATCCTACAAAATTCAAGAAAAATCCCACCAAATTCCAAAAAAATCCCACACAATTCATTAAATGTTCTGAAACCCCCAGCAAATTCCAGAAACACCCCACCAAATCTCCAAAAAATTCCACAAAATCTAAGAAAAATCCCTCAGAATTCTTCAAGTCCCCTCAAAATAACAAAAAAACCCATAAAATTCCGCAACAGTACAAAAAAATCCCACAAAATTCCAGAAACATCCCACCAAATCTCCAGATAATTCCAAAGAAGCTAAGAAAAATCCCTCACAATTCTTCAAGTCTCCACAAAATCCCACAAAATTCAAGAAAAATCCCACCAAATTGCAGAAACATCCCACAAAATCTCCACAAAATTCCAACGAAGCTAAGAAAAATCCCTCACAATTCTTCAAGTCTCCACAAAATCCCACCAAATTCAAGAAAAATCCCACCAAATTCCAGAAACATCCCACCAAATCGCCACAAATTTCCACAAAATCTAAGAAAAATCCCTCACAATTCTTCAAGTCTCCACAAAATCCCACAAAATTCAAGAAAAATCCCACAAAAAATGGCAGAAATCTTCTCAAAACCCTACCAAATTCCAGAAACATCCCAGAAAATTTAAACAAATTTCCACAAAATCTCCACAAAATACCTCAAAATTCTTCATGTCTCCTCAAAATCCCTCAAAATTACACAAAACTCCCACAAAATCTCCCCAGTATCCTACAAAATTCAAGAAAAATCCCACCAAATTGCAGAAAAATCCCATACAATTCATTAAATGTTCTCAAAACCTCACTAAATTCCAGAAACTTCCCAGAATATCTAAACAAATTCCCACAAAATCAAAGAAAATACCTCAAAATTCTTCATGTCTCCTCAAAATCCCTCAAAATTCTACAAAACTCCCACAAAATCTCCTCAATATCCTACAAAGTTCAAGAAAAATCCCACAAAATTGCAGAAAAATCCCATACAAATCATTAAATTTTCTGAAAACCCCACCAAATTCCAGTAACATCCCACAAAATCCCCACTAATTTCCACAAAATCTAAGAAAATACTTCAAAATTGTTCATGTCTCCTCAAAATCCCTCAAGATTGCAGAAAAAAATTCCACAAAATTCCCTAAAACTTCCCAAAACCCTACCAAATTCCAGAAACATCCCACAAAATCCAGACAAAATTCCACAAAATTCCCAAAAAATCCCCCAAAATTGCAGAAATCTCCTCAAAACCCCACCAAATTCCAGTAACATCCCACAAAATCTCCACAAAATTCCAAAGAAGCTAAGAAAAATCCCTCACAATTCTTCAAGTCTCCACAAAATCCCACAAAATTCAAGAAAAATCCCACCAAATTGCAGAAAAATCCCACACAATTCCGTAAATGTTCTGAAAACCCCACCAAAATTCCAGAAACATCCCACCAAATTTCCACAAAATACCAAAGCTAAGAAAAATCCCTCATAATTCTTCAAGACTCCACAAAATCCCACAAAACTCCAGAAAAAACTCCAACAAAATTGCAGAAAGCTTCTCAAAACCCTACCAAATTCCAGTAACATCCCACAAAACCCCCACTCATTTCCACAAAATCTAAAAACATACCTCAAAATCCGTCATGTCTCCTCAAAATCCCTCAACATTCTACAAAACTCCCACAAAATCTCCCCAATATCCTACAAAATTCAAGAAAAATCCCACCAAATTGCAGAAAAATCCCACAAAATTGCAGAAAAATCCCATACAAATCATTAAATTTTCTGAAAACCCTACCAAATTCCAGAAACATCCCACAAAATCCAGACAAAATTCCACAAAATTCCCAAAAAATCCCCCAAAATTGCAGAAATCTCCTCAAAACCCCACCAAATTCCAGTAACATCCCACAAAATCTCCACAAAATTCCAAAGAAGCTAAGAAAAATCCCTCACAATTCTTCAAGTCTCCTCAAAATCCCACAAAATTCAAGAAAAATCCCACCAAACTGCAGAAAAATCCCACACAATTCATTAAATGTTCTGAAAAGCCCAACAAATTCCAGAAACATCCCACCAAATCTACACAAATTTCCACAAAATATAAGAAAAATCACTCGTAATTCTTCAAGGCTCCACAAAATCCCACAAAACTCCAGAAAAAACTCCAACAAAATTGCAGAAAGCTTCTCAAAACCCCACCAAATTCCAGTAACATCCCACAAAATCTCCACAAAATTCCACAAAATCTAAGAAAAATCCCTCACAATTCTTCAAGTCTCCTCAACATCCCACAAAATTCAAGAAAAATCCCACCAAATTGCAGAAAAATCCCACACAATTCATTAAATGTTCTGAAAACCCCAGCAAATTCTAGAAACACCCCACCAAATCGTCACAAATTTCCACAAAATCAAAGAAAATACGTCAAAATTCTTCAAGTCTCATCAAAATCCCACAAAACTCCAGAAAAAACTCCAACAAAATTGCAGAAAGCTTCCCAAAACCCTACTAAATTCCAGTAACATCCCACAAAACCCCCACTAATTTCCAGAAAATCTAAGAAAATACCTCAAAATACTTCATGTCCCCTCAAAATCCCTCAAAATTCCACAAAACTTTCATAAAAACTCCTCAATATCCTACAAATTTCAGGAAAATCCCACACAATTCCATAAATGTTCTGAAAACCTCACCAAATTCCAGTAACATCCCACCAAATCTCCACAAAATTCCACAAAATCTAAGAAAAATCCCTCGCAATTCTTCAAGACTCCTCAAAATCCCACAAAATTCAAGAAAAATCCCACACAATTGTGGAGAAATCCCACACGATTCCCTAAATGTCCTGAAAACCCCAACAAATTTCAGAAACATCCCACCAAATCTCCATAAAATTTCAGAAAAATCCCTCACAATTCTTCAAGTCTCCACAAAATCCCTCAAAATTCAAGAAAAATCCCACCAAATTGCAGAAATCTTCTCAAAAGCCCAACAAATTCCAGAAACATCCCATAAAATCTAAACGAATTTCCACAAAATCTAAGAAATACCTCATAATTCTTCAAGTCGCCTCAAAATTCCACAAATTTCCACAAAATCTCCTCAATATCCTACAAAATTGCAGAAAAATCCCATAAAATTCCCTAAATATTCTCAAAACCCCACCCAATTCCAGTAACATCCCAGAAAATCCCCACTAATTTCCACAAAACCAAAGAAAATACCTCAAAATTCTTCATGTCTCCTCAAAATCCCACAAAATCCCACAAAATTCCACAACAGTACAAAAAATCCCACAAAATTCCAGAAACATCCCAGAAAATCTAAACAAATTTCCACAAAATCTAAGAAAATACCTCAAAATCCTTTATGACTCCTCAAAATCCCTCAAAATTCTACAAAACTCCCACAAAATCTCCCCAATATCCTACAAAATTCAAGAAAAATCCCACCAAATTCCAAAAAAATCCCACACAATTCATTAAATGTTCTGAAACCCCCAGCAAATTCTAGAAACACCCCACCAAATCTCCAAAAAATTCCACAAAATCTAAGAAAAATCCCTCAGAATTCTTCAAGTCCCCTCAAAATCCCAAAAATACCATAAAATTCCACAAAAGTACAAAACATTCCCACAAAATTCCAGAAACATCCCACCAAATCCCCACAAAATTCCAAAGAAGCTCAGAAAAATCCCTCAAAATTCTTCAAGTCTCCTCAATATCCTACAAAATTCAAGAAAAATCCCACCAAATTGCAGAAAAGTCCCACAAAATTATTTAATTTACATTTGCCTTGGCAGTTGTAGATCCCGGCTGCTCTTGCCCCTCTTCTGCTTGCCACTGGAATTTTAGCAGTACAACTGCAATTGCCTCTTTCAATCAGTGCTGCCCACTGTGCTTTGGTCACAGGGAACTCAGGATTTTTGTTTCAGGCATCATGATCAGGAGAGATCAAAATGCTCCCAAGTCCCTGAGCACTAAGTCGAGGGGAATTAAAGCCACACAGGTCACATTTGCAGTGCTCAAACACAGCCCTGTTGCTGCTGCTGCTGCTGAAATAGAATCAACTGACAGAGGCCATCACAGAAATTGCCTCTGCAGTGGCAAATAAAATGAAAAAATCCACCAGGAACAGGAAAAAAACCAGAACTTCCCAACTCACTTCATTGTTTCTTCTGAGCAGCAGAAGAAAAAGGAACAGGGCACCTTTCAGGCAGCTCCACAAGCTCAGGGTTCTCATTTCCTGGGGAATCTGAGATGCAATTGGCCTTGTTAAAAGGATAAAAGCAAAGGGAATGAATTGGGAATTATTAGGAAAAAATGACCCTTCTTACACACAAAGTTCACCAAGTCATTCCCTGCATTTCTCCTTTTCACATTCTTTCTCTCATCCACTGAGAGGTCCAGCTTATCATGTTCTGGTGCTTATCATCAACTGATTGTGCTCTTGATTTCTCCCAGTGCAAGAGATGTAGAATCATCTCAACTGAACACAGAAACAAACTCCCTCTGTCAGCCCATCTTCATGTTCCAGATCACTTTCAAGATGTCCATGGGGCTGTTGGAATGATGAGCTCTCCACTGCTGGCTGCAGGCTCTGCAGATTCTTTCTCCACATTCAGCCAGGCTTGTATTCCCCAACAATTCCTGGTAGCCCATCATGTTTTCTTTGGGTAGAGGAGGAACAATGAAAACCTCACCAATGGCACAACTCCCCAGTGCACAAGGAAAAGAAAGAACAAGTTGTCAAGTTCTTCAAATATTTGTCCTGCTTTGCTGCAAGAGTTGTGCTGCACTCACAGTGTGGGAAGCCAAGAGAAGCTGCAGCTGGGGGCACATCTTGTGACAGGAGCTGCGCCGCGTTCTCCAGGACAGGTTTTTGGAAAGAACAGACGGGACTGGGGAGAAGATTCTGGGAAAATGGAAACAGCTTTTTTAAGAAATGAAAATAAAATCAAAAGAAACAACCAATATGTTTTCCTCTATTTTTCTCTATTTATTTTTATGTTCCCCTTTTCCATCTTGCACTGTTTCTCCATCCCATTCATTCCAAATGGCTCTCACCTCTAAGATCTGAGACTTGGCAAGTTTTAGACACTGTAAAATACCATGAGCTATACCCAGTTTGCCTTCCCCTGTGTTACTTGGAAAGCAATGCTGGAGACACAAGTGCAGTGCTTGGCTCAGGTACAAATTCTGCATTCAGGGAATGTGCTCAGACGGTGTCTGACCCTCAGCAGGGACAAGGCACAGCAGCAGCCAAGGGCATTGCTGTGCCCCTGTGCAGGAGTCCAGACTCTGGCTCTTGGCTCAACAGGGCAAAGTTCCCGTGTTTGGCCAGGCTCAGGGGCTGCCCGGGGAGCGCGGGGCTCGGGGCGGGGCCGAGCGGGCAACGGACAAACGGACACGGGGACAAACGGTCCCGGTGCTTCAGTTGCAGCGGCAGCGGCGGCAGCAGCAGCAGCAGCGGCGGCAGTAGCAGCGAAAGCAGAGAATTAATCAATTTCTGTCTCTCTTCTCCCTCTCCCACTGTCCCGCATCCTCTCCTGATTTCCCTTTCCCGGTGTCTCCTCCTCTTCCAGGTTCCCTCTCCCCGTGCCCACCCGGGCCATGCCCCCGGTCCGCCCCCGGCCCCGGGCGGGGCTGCCCCGGCCCCGGCCCCGGCCCCGGCCCCGTCCCCGTCCCCGTCCCCGGCCGTCCCTCCGCGGTCTCGCCTCCGCCCAGCTCTGGCTGTGCTGGCGCTGGCGCTGCTGGGCGGGCATCATTGCCTGGGGCTGGGGCGGTATCGCTGCCCTTTGGCTCCGCCTGGCCCGGCCCCGACCCCGACCCCGACCCCGACCCCGGCCCTGCCTTCGACCCCGGCCCCGGCCCCAGCTCCTCCCGGGGCCCGCGGAGGACACAGGCGGTGCGGCCGCTGCCGCCGCCTCCGCTGCGGCTCCCCCGGCCCGAGCTCCGCCGCTGTCGCGTTCCAATGAGGGAACGCCTGCGGATGCCCGGCCCGGGGAGGTCGGGGAGCGCTCGGGGGCCGTTCCTGGCCCCGGGCCGAGCACTGACGGCCGCGTCTCTTCCCCAGGGAAGGCGCAGGAGGCCCTGCAGCAGCGGTACCGAGTGGGTTCACTGCTGGGGCGCGGCGGCTTTGGCAGAGTTTTTGCGGCCACTCGGCTCTCGGACGGACTCCCGGTGAGCAGAGGGGCCGGCAGCGGGCGGAGGAGGAGGAGGGGGCGGAGGAGGAGAAGGAGAAGGGGGAGGAGGAGGAGGATGGGGCTGGACACGGTGGGCGGTGAGCTGAATTCGCTGCTCCCTTTGGCTTGCAGGTGGCCATCAAAAAGGTGCCACGGACCCGCGTCCGGCACTGGGGCGAGCTGGTGAGTGAGCGGGGCCAGCGGCAGAAGCCGGGGCGTGCCGGGCGGGGATGAGCCGGGGCCCGGCAGGGTGGGAGCCACCAGGACACCTGGAGGGAGAGCGGGCATGGGGCCAGCGGAGGGCACAGAGCATCCCGGGCTGGCTGAGGGCTTCCCGAGCCCTGGCACGGCCTCAGCCCCACTGACGGCACCGTGCTCCTCCCGCAGCCCGACGGCACCAGCGCACCACTGGAGATAGTGCTGCTGGACAAGGTGTCCACAGGCTTCCCCGGTGTGGTGCAGCTGCTGGAATGGCTTGAGCTCCCCAACACCATCGTGATGGTGCTGGAGCGCCCGGAGCGGTGTCAGGACCTGCGGCGCTTCATTCGGGCACGGAGGTTCCTGTCCGAGGAAGAGGCGCGGGAGCTGTTCCAGCAGGTGCTGGCGGCCGTGCGGCACTGCACCAGCTGCGGGGTCCTGCACCGAGATATCAAACCGGAGAACATCCTGGTTGACCTGGACACCGGCCAGGCAAAGTTAATAGACTTCGGCTGTGGCACCTACCTTCAGGAGACAGCCTACACTCAATTTGCAGGTGAGCCCACACAGGGGCAGGCTCCTGGTCCCGGCATCTCCTGGCCCAACCTGGGTGTGGCAGCAGGGATTCTCCCAGGACTGGGGCTGGGGCTGTGGCAGCCAGCCTGACAAAACCCCCATGGTTGAGGTAGCAGAGAGGGGGAGCCAGAACCTGTGCACCAGCTGGTTTGGTGTGCAGGTGAGAATGGGCTTGGACTGCTCTGCTCACCTGGTTTGCCTTGGTTCAAAATATTTTTTGGGCAATGCCAGCAGGGAGGATGTGGGTGTGGTTTTTCCCCAGCATTGAGTGGGTATTTCCCTTTGTGTGTCATGGTCAGGCCTTGCCAGGGTTTCAGCTGCCCTCTTCCAACACCAGTGGCTTCTTTTCCAGCCCCAAGTTTGTACCCAAGTCCCAGGTGCTGGCGAGAGGGCAGCAGGTCACCCTGTGTGCCACTGGGGCAGCCCCCACATGCCCAGGGATGCTGGGGTCAGGCTCTGGGAGCAGCAGCATCCCCCTGATGAGCTCCATCCATATTCCATAGGAACACCGTCATACAGCCCCCCGGAATGGAACGACTTTGGGTGGTACCATGGCGAGGCAGCGACCGTCTGGACCCTGGGCATCCTGCTGCACGAGATGGTCTGCGGGGAGCACCCTTTCAGGAGGGGCAGGAACATCAGATGGGGCCAGCTCCCGCTGCCACAACGGCTCTCCCAAGGTGGATCCTCATCTCTGGGCACGGGGGGAACACCAGTGTTGGGAGACAGCAGCGGGCTCGTGAGCATCCCGCTCTGGCAGCTGCTGAGGAGGTGGCACATGTCCTGCTCTCCTGCTCTCCTCCAAAACAAAAAAATGATGGGAAAGTTTAGGCCCAGCTCTGAGCACATCCAGCACAGCCTGGGCACGAGAATAGTGGGGCAAAGCAGACAGGAGCCTTCTCCAACTGACCAGTGGTTTGTGGTTTCTCTCCCCAGACTGCCAAATCCTGATCAGGTGGTGTTTATCCCTGAACTCCTTGGACAGGCCCTCATTAGAAGACCTGTCCTGTGATCCCTGGGTGCAGGATATTCATCAGCCCTAGAAGAAGGGAGAGAGCCACAGGCACAGTGATGCAGGGACCTGGTAAGTTACAGCTCCACACATGCCCTGGCAATCAGCAGCAAAGAAACCCAGACTTTTTTGTCCTGCCTGTGTCACTGCACTGGGCTCATCAAATGGGAACACACAGCCCTTGTGCTGGAGCTGAGCTGCTCTGCCCAGCACTGGTGGGCACCATCTGAGCTGGTTTTGCTTGTCCTGCTTCACTGACAGCCGGGCCCTGGGCAGAACCCTGACAGCCTGGTGTCACCCCAGGGAAGAAGGAGCCCCTGGAGAAGCTGTACCAGGTGGGGCTGCTGCTGCTGCTGGAGACATGGAGGACAACAGCAAGGATGACAACCTCTTCCTCCACCTGGCCAGCGGGAGCTGGCGATGATGGACTTTGATTCTGGCACCTTCTTCAAAGCCAGGCTCCACAGAGAATTTTCAGGTAAGTCCAGACCCAGGGGGATGCTCCCAGATTTGTGCATTGGCCGGGAACCAAAGGTTTCCCCTTTGCTGGGGCAGATGCAACTGATTCCTCAGTGGCTGCCCAGCTGGTTTTTGGCAGGGCTGGGGACGTGGGCTGGGGTGGTTACGAAATGGGAGTGGGATCCTGGCCCTGCCAACAGCCCCCAGCACCCACCGTGCCCCGGGCTGGGGCTGGGGCAGCCAGCCCGACACAAACAAACCCCCATGGCAGGAGCACAGGTGGGACTCCAGAACCTGAGCACGGCTGCTTTGCTGTGCAGGCAAGGAAGGGCTTGGGCTGCTCCACTCCCCTGCTTTGCTTTGGGATCACCGTGATTTTGGGGGACAGTGCAGGGGGGAAGGGAGAAAGCATGGGCTTCCCTCACCCGTGGGTGGGTTTTTCCCCAGAATGTAGGGGTTGGGCCTTCCTCAAGCTCCTGACAGACATAAGATTTTTTACCATTTTTCTTGTTTCCCCTTTTTGTCTGTAACCTATTTTCATTAATTTGTTGTTTGTTTTTCTAAAGGAAGCGTTCTAGGTGGGGTCCAGTCTGGATCAGGAAGTGCTTGGGACCAGCTGTGGCGTGGATGGGCCGTGCCCTTGGAGAAGACTGAGGACATCGTTTGGGACCAGCTTTTCTTCTGGCAGCGGATGGTGTGAGGTGGGTCCTCATCTCCTTGGCATGGGTGGGACAAGAGCTTTTGGGAGATGGCAGCGGGCACAGGAGCATCCCGCTCTGGGCAGCTGCTGAGGGGCTGGATCTGCCGTGGCTGGCTGCAGGCTGGGCACATGTCCTGCCCTCCTGCTCTGCTCCCAAAGGCAGCAGTGATGGGCAGCTTTGGGCCCAGCTCTGAGCACGGCCAGCATGGCCTGGGCACCGCGGCTGGCTGGGACAAGGGGACAGGAGCCTTCAGCTGACGGGCGGTTTCTGGTTTCTCTCCTTGCAGCCGGGCTCTGCGGATGCTGAGGCTGCTCTGGGCTCTGCCAGGGCTCTGCTGGGCTCAGCACCGGGCCGGGATCAGCCAAAGAAGAAACGGTGTGACCTGCAGCAGAGACTTGAGCATTTTGGCAATGCAGCTCAAGTCTGCAGAGTGTCCACCTCCAAGGGAAAACATGACACCCCCCAAAAATTAAACTTGTTCCATAACTTCTGAAATGAAATCCATCTGGGATGACCCCAAATGACATTTTTCATCTTGCTCAAGCTGTAGCTCAGCCCTTCTCTGAACAGTTGTGTCCCCACACCTGCCTTTTACTTCCCAACTGCTCCCTCCTTTCCCCCAGTGAGTTCCCAGCCCATCACAGTCTCCATCACACTGCAGCCTTCCTTGATGCCCCTCACCACGAGGAAGGCCAAGCCCCAGTCTCAGGGACTCATCCTGTCAGTGGCTGAAGAGCAGCAATGTCTGTCTGTGCCAGGGGCTCTTGGATGTCTCTGTATCCATGGACAGAAGGGTCTGTCTGTGCCAGGGGCTCTTGGATGTCTCTGTATCCATGGACAGAAGGTCTGTCCTTGCAAAGGTTTCCATAATATCTTGGTACCCATGAGTATGGAATGAACACAGAGAGTGAAAGTGTCAGTCACGTTGTTTGCACACTCCTTCCTTTCCATACAAGACACATCCATGCACACCCCCACGTAGAGATATATTAAAAGGATAGGGATGGATAGAGATTTCCCACAGAGCTCTCACTTTGGCATAACTCACCTTGTAAGCCATGGCCAGGGCATTTTTTTCCCCAGCTCTGTGTCAGTAGGTGTCCAAGAGCTGAAGGGAACAGCATTTAGAAGCAGTTTCAGGATTTCTAGGCAGGAAAGGGAGCTGACAACCATCCACATAACTCACCATATTCGTCGGGATGGGCTGCTGGTTCTTTAGGAATATGGCACAATGGAGACACGAGACTTGGGATAATCCCAGCTCTCTGTGGATCTGTGCAAAGGTGGAGCAGCAGAAACACCTTGTGTCTTCTTTGGGGACACAAGGTCCAAGGAGCTGGGGTGGCAGAGCGTGACCTGGGCTGGTGGCAGGTGAAGTCCCATTTCATGACATCCCGGAGTGGCACAGGACAAAGCTCCAAGCAGCCACAGCCCCACTGAGGAAGTCCTTGGAGTGCTGCACATCCCATAGGAAAAGCTGCATTCACTCAGGCCATTGGGATTTATCACTTCCATTTGCAACACTTTAGGTCCAAGTTTCAAACTGCAAAATTTTTACACTCAAGACACAGTCATGAAGAACATGTATTTCAATTTCCTATTCCTTTAACTGCAGTGTAAAATATCTTAATATTGGAAAATATCCATAAAATCTGTAAAGGAAGGCAGCTAATGGATCCTTTCCACTAGCAGATATACAAACTAAGTAACTAAAATCAAAGCCGAGTTCTCTTTTTCAAAAGATCAGTTACCTCTTTCTTACTCCAGAGTTATAGAAGATTTTTCAGTACACATTTGAGGGTAACTTTTATCTTCCATATTTTTTTCGTATTTATTTTTTGGGTTTTTGTTTTGTTTTGTTTTGTTTTTTACAGAAAACATGTCCTAGAAAAGGCATGTCCTTTGCTCCTGGTTCCCGTGTGGAGCAGCTCCCTTCCCGCTGGCTGAGCTGCTCAGGCAGAGCCCGGCAGCTCCTGGCCCTGCAGGGCTGAGGCTTTTCCCCGTTGCTGGGCACAGACTGATGGAGCAGCACTGCTGAACACGGGCACACGCAGAGGGAGCAGAGCAGCTGCCTTTGCCCACCTGAAGCTCCAAGGCCAAACTCTGAGCAGGCACGGCTGGAAGAGACTCGCAGGCTCCCTGTTGGCTCTGCTGCCCCACTTGTGCCCGGCCCAGCTCTGCGTGAGGCAGAGGGAGAACAAGGGGCAGCTCCCTCCCAGCCCCAGCCCAGGGACCCCTCCAGCCCCGGGCCTTGGGCCACTGTCAGCACCCGCTGCTCCAGCCACCGCTTCTGCTGGCACTGACAGCAACAACCAAACTGGGGCTGGTCCCGAGGGAGCAGCAGCAGTGCCTGGATCTGATCCCTCAGTCTGGGGCAGCCCCCTGGGGGAACAGAGGGCACAGCAAGAGGGACAAAACCAGGCAGGGACAGAGACTGGGAAGAGCCAGAGCTGGGAGCAGGAACAGCTGCTTCATTGCACTCTTGGAGAAAGCTCTGGGCTGGGTCAAAGCACTGAAAGGTGTGAAGGGCAGAGAGGAGGCCACACCAAACAATGCTCCTGTTTTCACACCCTCCTGTAATAAATGGAAATGATTCGTGCTAACTAAATTGTAACTATTTGGAAAGTTATTATTAGGAGCAATCAAGGGAACTGGTGTTACAAGACAGGTGTACCCCCTCTAGAGATGTTACATGTTAAAATTAAGATAGAGGATGTAGTTTTGAGATAAGAAATGTCCTAAAACAAAATCGACCTTGAGATGGATAAAGTTGGAACAACTTTAGGCATAGGGCCTGAAAATTATAAAATATAAGACTAATTAGTGGAGCACAATGCTCACTTACATAACACAACACTTAGGACGCACACACAGCCTGTAAGGTTATCCAGAGGTCAACGAGGATGAGTGTAAGCCTTCATCCAAAAGAGCACCGAAAGAAGACTGAAGACCCCCTAGCAACAAGTGAAGCATGCACCATGAAGAATAGTGATGTAAAATTTAAAAATTGGAAATAGGGGGAAACATGGGAAACATGAATGAATATGTATAAGCACACAGTATATAAGTTTAGTTTGAATTGCTTTGTTTTGTATGTGAGGCAGGGTGAGAAGTCCTCTCCGTACCCCAGTCAGTTTTGCTTATGCTTTAATCATATTTACGGGCAAGCTATATTCATATATATTCATACATATGAATAGTGAATAGTGAATTTAGTGAACATGAATATATTCACTAAATTGTACTCTTTTACTAAATTGTATTCCTTCTATATCAAATTGCTCTTCAATCCACTAAATTGTATTCTTTTATTAAATTGGATTCTTGTATTCAATTCACTAAATGGTATAATTTTTTTTCTTGTTATTAAACTGCTGTTAACTCAATAGACCTAGTTGTCCAAATTTCAATTTCATTTATGACACTGCCCTTGGGTGAGTTACAGCCACAGCGAGAGGGAGGAGGAGATGATCCCACCCATGGCTGCTGCTGGGTCCAGACATTTGCTGAGATAAAGCTGAGCCAGAGCTTCAGCATCTCTCCCAAAATCACAGAATCACAGAATGCCTTGGCGTGGAAGAGACTTTAAACCTTAAGTGAACCTTATCATTCCATCACTTGCCATGGGCAGGGACATCTTCCACTATCCCAGGCTGCTCCAAGCTCCATCCAACCTGGCCTTGGACACTTCCAGGGATCCAGGGGCAGCCACAGCTTCTCTGGGCAAGCTCTGATCTCTGCCCAGGTGAGCAGGGACAGGAGCCGAGGGAACGGCTGGAGCTGGGCCAGGGCAGGGCTGGGCTGGAGATCAGCAAAAGCTTCTTCCCCCCCAGGGGGCTGGGGCACTGCCCAGGCTCCCCAGGGAATGGGCACGGCCCCGAGGCTGCCGCAGCTCCAGGAGCCTTTGGCCAGCGCTGCCAGGGATGCACAGGCTGCGATTGTTGGGGTGTCTGTGCAGGGCCGGGGGCTGGACTCCATGATCCCAATGGGTCCCAGATCCCAGCTCAGCCCCTTGTGCAACTCTCACCCTTTGGCTCAGCCTTTGTGTCCCCTGGAGGCGCTGGCAGAGCTGATGGGGTGGGGCAGGAGCGGGGCAGCCCCAGCGTTCCCCTGGCAGTGACACCACAGCCGGGACAGCAGCCCCAGCGTTCCCCTGGCAGTGACACCACAGCCGGGACAGCAGCCCCAGCGTTCCCCTGGCAGTGACACCACAGCCGGGACAGCAGCCCCAGCGTTCCCCTGGCAGTGACACCACAGCCGGGACAGCAGCCCCAGCGTTCCCCTGGCAGTGACACCACAGCCGGGACAGCAGCCCCAGCGTTCCCCTGGCAGTGACACCACAGCCGGGACAGCAGCCCCAGCGTTCCCTCCCTGGAGACGCTCCAAGGGAAGCGTCCAGAGCCGCGTCCAGTCAGCGGAACTGAGCGGCCACTGAGCACCCCCGGCCTGGGCTGCTGTGGATTCCTCTGCAGACAGCTCGGGGAAGGTCCCCTTGGCCACCCCCACAGTGCCACAGACAAGTGTCACACACAGTTACAGAGCTCTGCCCACAGCTCACAGGGGGAGTTAATTTAAAAAAAAAAAATCACCATGAAAAAGAGAACTCCTACCTGGCAGAGTTGTTCCACCCTTCAGTTGAGACACCTGCATGCACACAAGACCTGGGGCTGTAAAAAATGAGGCTTCATAGGCACATTTGCAGGAAAAACAGGTTTAGGACAGGCCATCAGCAGAACTGTTCTCAGCTGGGTGAAAAAGGCCCCTTTGGCAGCTGCAGGGCCATTGAAAATGCAGACCCTCAGGCCATGGGGGAGAAAAGGGCTCTGAATTCCCCTCCCCTGACACACAAACCCTGCTCCCAGGCTGCTCCCCACACAGGATTCTACTGGAGGACTGTGCAAAGCTGAGAGTTGGCTCTGGCTTCTTCATGTTCTGTGTCCTAAAGCTGCCTGGGAGAAGAAATTTAGGGTCAACTCCACTGGCACAATCCCTCCTGGCCCAGGGCACAGCCCCAGGAAGGTCTTTGCTCCTCCCTGGGCCCTCCCTGAGGAGGCTGGCAGGGCTTGCAGGTTTATGGCATTTGTCCTTGCTGCCCCTCACATCCCACTGCCCCACAAAGAGCCCCGAGCCACCCGTGAGGGACAGGCCCTGCTGTGCCAGGCCTGGGCTCAGGGCTTGGCCTTTCTGCTTCCTCCAACCCAGCCAGGGCTGGCTCAGCATTGCAGTTCCCTGTGCTGTGCCCCAAGCTCGCTCGGGCCCTGCTGGAAAGGGACCTGAGGTACCTCGATCCCCTCGGGCAGTGCATGGGAGAAAACAACAAACTTCTCAGGAGGGGGGAAACAAACTTTTACTTCCAAAATTTAGTGAATGAAGTACTTGGGAAATCATAAAGTGACATGGAATTACAGTAAAGCACTTCACAGAGCACTGACTGAGTAAACTAACTCATCCAACTTCAAGTTATCCAGATTTTGAAAACTGGAATTAAGGGGAGGAGGGAGAGGGACAGAGATCCACAGTCAGCCTTGGATCCAGCACCATCTCAGCTGCTGTGAGCTCCAGGGCCGTGGCACATGTCAGTGTCACACCCATGTCACAGCCTCACCTGCTCTGCTTCCTCTCCCAGCTGGGGTTTTCAGGGTGCCAGGGCCTTGGCAGCCACTTTGGGGCTGGAGCAGAGGCTGCAGTGGCTGGGCTGGGGCAGTGACCGTCCCACCTAGGCAGAACTTGCTCTGCCCCCAAACACACCCTGGAGATGTCTGGGGCCATTCATCATTTCTCTGCTCTCCAGCGCTGAGGCAACGCACTCTGGCTACAGCTCTGAGCTCGTGCCCATGGCAAACACCCCTGGCAATGGGGCTCCATGGAGCTGCTCTCAGGAACCCCCAAGAGCTGGGGAGTGCCTCAAAACCTCCTGAGAAATGTGATACCTTAAAATCTCTTTGGGAACATGGAATATCCAAAACTCACTAACGGGTTTCCCCTCCCTTCACCATCCCCAAACTTCGGCTGTCTCATTGCAGACCCCACCCCACCTCCCCAATCCCAACCCATCCCATCCCTGCTGGACATCAAGACCCCCTTCCCAAGCCCTATTTCCCCCATTTCACACCTCCCAAACTCCATCCCACCCATCCTGCCCCACCCAATGCCCATCTCACCCCTCCTGATTTGCATCCCACTTCACCCAATGCCCTTCCAACTCCACCTGATGCCTTGATAAGGCTGATCTAAAACAGAGGCTGGACAGAGTTAAGAATAAAGTTTATTAAAAGGCCTTAAAGGATACACCTTGGGCAGTACAAGAGCCTGGCCAGGGCTACACCCAAGATGGACCAAAAATGGTCACAAAAATGGACAACTGATCATGAGGTCTCACATTTTTAGAAGTTTAGGTCCATCTGCATATTTGGGTTCATTGTCCAATCACAGCTTCAGGTGATGAAGTCCCATCCTTCTTGTTTTCTCTCTTCAGTCCACCCTTGTTCATGCTTTTGGGCCTGAAACTTGTAATGACTGTCCTTGGTATCAAGCTAGAAAAGGAATTGTTTTGTCTACCTACTCTGTGAAGAGAGCTCACTAACACTTAATAGGAAGTTCAAAACTGCAAACCTAGGCAAAGTGGAATATGAAAAATATGAAAGCTAAAACTTAAGACATCACACCCTGAGTGGCTGTGGAATCCAGTAATTTTGGGTGGGACTGAGTAGTTTTCAGTGGCATTGATTGGTTCTGAGGTGACAGATTGAACCCTCTTATCCTCTTTGAGTGACAAGAAATGGAGACAACTCCACCAAAATCCCCAAAATCCCCAAATACTCTCAAGTATCTTCTTAAATCCCAGATTCCCTTAAAGCACTAGTGAAAAGTGAGGCTTTAGATGCCTTTGATGAATTCATAGGTTTTGCCCCAATTTTGTCTGTTTTAAAGGAATGCAGATGAATCAAAAGATAGAACCAAACCAGAATGACCACCAGCCCAGTGTGTTCCCAACACAGATCACTGGGAACGTGGGTCATCAGGGCTCTGCCCAACGTGGGTCCTCTGATGGAGGATGGAGCTGGGGCAGCGCACGAAGCTCTTCCTGCACTTGGGGCACTCGCAGGGCTTCCCTTACCAGTGCCTCTGTTGGTGTTTGGTCAAGGTAGACCTGTCTGAGAAGCTCTTCCCACACTGGGGACACTCATAGGGCCTCTCCCCAGTGTGGATGCGCCGGTGGGTGATGAGGGTGAAGTTGTGCTTGAAGCCCTTCCCACAGTCAGGGCAGTGGAAGGGCCTCTCATCCGTGTGAATCCGCTGGTGCACGAGGAGATCTGAGCTGGTCTGAGACCTCTTCCCACACTCAGGACACTCGTAGGGCCTCTCTCCAGTGTGGATGCGCTGGTGGATGATGAGTTTGGAGTTGCAGCTGAAGCCCTTCCCACAGTAACCACACTCATGGGGCCTCTCACTGGTGTGGATCATCTGGTGGCGGATCAGGAATGAGCTCCACCTGAAGCTCTTCCCACACTCCAAGCACTTGTAGGGCTTCTCCCCATCCTGAAGCTGCTCATGGACCACCAGCTCAGAGCCCCAGCTGGATCTCCGGCCGCCTTCCCGGCACAGGGTGGGTCTTTCCTCCTCAGAGCACCCTGGGATGGGTTTGGAGCCCCTCCTCCTGCGGGATCTCCGGGGATTTTCCTCCTCATTGGATTCCTGTGTGGTGGAGCTGCTCAAATCAGCCTCTTCCAAGAGGTTCTGCACCAGGGATTTGTCCTCCCTGGTCTCCATCCTCAGCTCCTTGTCTGCGGGAGGAAGCACAAGGAGAGGATGGGATTGGCCTCCGTGCCAGAGGGAAGGGGAAGGAGATCCCCCCAGTGCGTCCCCGGCAGGACGGCGTCGGCAGCGGGGTTGTCCTGCAGCCAGGGGCCATGCTGGGCTGGGAGATGGAGCAGGAGAGAGGGGGAAAGGGGCACTGACTTCCTCCTCACCTGCCTGGGTGTCCTGGGGCATCTTCCTCTTCCTCACAGCCTCCTTCTCCATCTGGCCAAGGTTTGGGAATAGGAAACCCTGGTTTGGGGAAATACAAGGGATGAGGACGTTGAGTTTGCAGGTCCCTTGACCCAAGTCCATCTCTATAAGTCACCGGACATCTGGGGTCCATAAAAACCTCCCAGACACCAAGATTCAGCCCTGAAAATGCCTCCCAGGAGTTCCTCATCTCTGGTCTCTCCCCTCTGGTCTTCAGGGGTTCACCCTGTCCCAGTTGCAGGGGGTCACACTTACACTGGTGGTCCCCAGTCTACTTGGTCCCTGCCCTCCCCAGGCTGCTGGGAATGCCAGGAATCTGAAAAGTTCCCCATTTCCATCTCCCCATTTAGGGATGCTGGGACCCCCCAAGAGGCATTTTCTGCTCAGCTTTGGAGTTCATTCTCCAAACATCCCCCTTTCAGAAATCCCAGCCCATGATCCCTGCAGGATACCAGGCCTAGTTCCCCCTCCCTGTGGGGAGATGTCACCTGTGGGATTGGGGGGTATGATCCACGGGTGGGGGGCTGTGAATTCAGAGAGTGCTCGACCTCGTGCTTCCTTCTCCTTTACCTGATCCTCCTTTGTCCCTCCTTTTCCACTTGCTCTGCCTCTTCCTCCCTCCTCCCTAAGCCCGCCTCCTTCTCCTACTTCCATCCCTTCTCACTCTCCTTCTTCACCCCTCCTCTTCCATCCCTCCTCCTCCTCCCCCAGGAGCAGTGACACCCTCGGTGCCCCGTTCCCAAACCCCTCACAGCCCACGGCAGGAGCGGGGATGGAGCCGGGACAGGTCGGGATGGGCAGCGCGGGGCTCTCAGCTGCTCCCACCCGCTGGGGACGGGGGGAACCCGGCCCGGGGAAAAGGAGAGGGAAACTGGGAAAATTGGGGGCTGCAGATCCAGCCTGGGGCTGGCTGGGGACCCTGGCTGGGGACTGCCAGCCCTTGGGGCTCCTCTGGGGAGATGTGGGAGGGGGGAACACAGAGAGGGCTGGGGGATCCCAGGAGTGGCAGCACTGGCAGGGACTGGTTTGCACAGGGATCATCCTGCAGTGGCTGAGATTGCACTGGCTGTGTACTGACATCATACTGGGATCATACTGGGAGTAGCTGGGCCCATGCCAGGAGAGACTGTGATCACACTGAGGGAAACTGGAATCATACTGGGATCATACTGGGATCATACTGGGATGATACTGGCAGTGAGCAGGAGCCTCCAGGGGACAATTGAGACCAGGTTGTGAGGAACTGGGAATACGCCCTGGGCTCCCCAGAACCCCGGGATCGCCCCCCATAGGTCCCATGTGTCCCCCAGACCCTCCAGGATCCCCGAGTGCCCCCTCAGCGCCCGTTCGGGACCCCCCAAAGCGTCTCTGGATCCCCGAATGCTCCCGACCCCACAGATGCCCCTTCCAGCCACTCCTGGGAATTCATCTCCCATCATCCCAGAGCACAGTTCCGCGCCCAAACCTCCTGCCGTGCCCCGCGCCCTAAAGAGCCCGGTTACGGCTCCCCAGGTTCCCCCCAAGTGCTCCCGAGCCGTATACATTCGCCCCGAGCACCTGCAGCCACGGCTCGGACGCAAAAGTGTTCTCCAAGCGCTTCCCCACACCGCCAAACGCGCCTTCCGAGCCACTTCCGGAACTACAGCTCCCATCATGCTCCGCGGCGCCCATAGAGCGCTATTCCAGCCGGGACTCCATCTCCCGTCATGCTCCGCGCCTTACCGGAACTCATTGGAGCTGCGCCTACAACTCCCGTGATGCTCCGCGGCCCCATCAAACCGTATTATACCGGCGCCTACAACTCCCATCATCCCCCGCGGCCCAGAGATTTCCCCGTTACAGCCCCGCAAGTGCCCGCCCGGACCCCGAAGGGTCCCCAGATTCCCCTCCCTGACCTCCAAGTGCCCCCCTGGACCCCCAAGTGCTCCCCCTGATCCCGAGCTGTTCCACAGAATCCCCAAGTGCCCCTCCAACTGCCCACCCGGCTCCCCCAAGTGTCCTCCAGACCCCCAGGTTGTCTCTAAATTCCCTCCCCAGACCCAAAACTGCCCCAAATGTTCCTCAGGAAAGTTTCCATGGATCACAAAGTGGCCCCTTTTACCCTGTCTGAGAAACTTCTAATAATGATAATCAAAGGACTAAAAATAGGACTAATTAGCATCAAGAGGGAGAAATAGTGACCAATTAATGAAGGGAATTGTGGTACTTAGTACCAAAGACCAATGTTTTTAGTTGCGCAAAATGTATCAATTCTTCTATATAAATATAAAAATTAGGTTATAAAAATACAGAATAATATTATTATAAAAATTAAAATTTTATTTTTATTAATTTATTAGATTTTAATAATAAAGAAAAGTTGATAAATGTTTTCAATGCTTTGGGATGTCAGTCCCAGGTGGGCGATGTCAGACATGCTGAGGCTCGGGGTGAGGAGCAGGTTGTCCAAACAGGGGCAGCCCACAAGGGGCTCATTCTTCTCTGTGACCAGACCTCCTCAGGAGACATTCAGCATCAAGATCACTTGGGGAATGCTTCTGTCACCTCTTCTCTCAACTAGAAAATTAAAAAAAATATCCCCTTGATTGTGAAAAAAAAAGAAAAGTGGCGGATTTTCAAATCTTCCTCCTTAACAGAACTCCAAACTGACTCCAAGCAGCTGCACAAGCCTTGGACTTGAAGACAATGGAAGGAAGAGAAAGAGCCCCCGAGGCTTTCTGTATTTTAATGAACCCCAGGGTGCATTTGGGGCTGAGTCCAGGACCCTCAGGCACTGAGAGAAGGTTGAAGCAGCTGCTCAAGGAGTCAGAAGCAAAACTCCAAGTCCCTTGGAGCATCCCTGGGCCCCACTGACTGCCGGCTCCTGGCACACTCAGCCATGGCATGGTCCAGTCTCACGCTGGGACACCTCCTGCACCAAAATTCTACCCTGGCAGGGACTTTTCTTTCTCCTCCCCTCCAGGCTGAAGCTGCCAAGCTGCACTTTGGGGAGGTTTCCTTCTCTTCCCACTGCCAAGGAAAGCTGTGTCTCCTGCTGTTCACAGACAGAGAAGGGCTGCTGGGGGATGTGGGGGTTGGAGGCTGCCTGGGGTACAGTGGCCATGAAATCATCGAGTCTTGAAATATTCTGTGAAAGAAGGAGGGGCATCAACAAAACTCCTGCACTGGACTTAGGAAGAACAGACTTCAGCCAATTAAGGATGCAGATTTGAGGAGTACCAAATCAGCTACTCAGTTTTTTGAAGGGAAACAGCCTTTTAAAACAATGGATTCCTGGAAGGATGGACACACTTCAAGAAAAAAGTCTTGAAGGAGCAGGAACAGCCTGTCCCTCTGTGACAAAAAATGAGCTGGTGAGGAAAATGACCGACCTGGCTGGGCAGGGAGCTTTTGGAGGAACTCAGGGAAAAGATCAGGGTGCATCACCTTTGGGCAGAGGGACAGTCAACTCAGGAAATGTCTAAGGATGTCATTAGGTCATGCAGAAAGAAAAGTAGAGAGGTGAAAGCTCAATTAGAGCTTAACCTGGCTGCTTCTGTGAAGGATAATAAATATGTTTTTATAAATACATTAATGGCAAAAGGAAGGCTATGGACAACCTCCATTCCTTATTGGGGGGGATATGGTTACCAAAGATGAGGAAAAGGCTGAGGTACTCAACACCTTCTTTGCCTCAGTTTTCAACATTAAGACAGGTTTTCCTCAGGACAAGTGTTCTCCTGAGCTGGTAGATGGGGACAGGGAGCAGAAGAGCCCCCTGTAATCCAGGAGGAAGCAGTCAGAGACCTGCTGAGCCACTCAGATGCTCACAGGTGGATGGGATCGGATGGGATCCATGCTAGGGGGATGAGGGAGCTGGTGGATGAGCTCCCCAAGCTGCTCTCCATCATTTCTCCTCATCAGTCCTGGCTCACTGGGGAGGTCCCAGAGGACTGGAGGTGCCAGTGTGAGCCCATCCCCAAGAAGGGCTGGCAGGAGGCTCTGGGGAACTGCAGGCCTGTCAGCCTGAGCTCGGTGCCTGGGGAGGTTTTGGAACAGATCCCCTTGAGTGCCATCCCACGGCACCTCCAGGATGGCCCAGGGGTCAGACCCAGCCAGCGTGGCTTTAGGAGGGGCAGGTCCTGCCTGACCAACCTGATCTCCTTTTATAACCAGCTGACCCGCCTGGTGGGTGCGGGAAAGGCTCTGGATGTGTCGAGCTGGACTTCAGCAAGGCCTTGGACACGGAGAGCCACAGCATTCCCTGGAAAAGCTGCAGCCCACGGCTTGGACAGGAGCACTCTTTGCTGGCTGCAGAAGTGGCTGGAGGCCGGGCCCAGAGAGTGGTGGGGATGGTGCTGCATCCAGCTGGTGTCCAGTCCCTGGTGGTGTCCCCAGGGATCTGTGCTGGGCCCAGTCCTGGTTAATATCTTCACTGAGGGTCTGGCTGAGGGGGTCGAGTCCAGCACTCACAAATTGCAGATGACACCAAGCTGGCTGCGAGTGGGGATCTGCTGGAGGGCAGGACAAGGAGACACAGCCTTAAGCTGCACCAGGGCAGGTTTAGGCTGGACAATAGGAAGGAGTTCTTCCCAGAAAGGCTGATTGGGAATTGGAATGGGCTGGCCAGGGGGGAGGTGGCAGAGTCACTGTCCCTCTCCAGTGGTCTGGGGGAGTGACATCAATCTCTGTGCTTAATAACTGATTTTGCTTTAAAACAATTGCTTCAAAATTGCTTCCTGTTACACCCTGAGTGTCTGTGCTGGTTTTGTATTAGTTGATATTAGTTGAGGAGGGAAGAAGCCACCCATGCAAATGATTTTCTAGGAGGGGGCTGCTAAGATCTTCCTCTGTGCTTAGCAAAACCAATGGCTGGCTGGCTCTGAGAATTGACACCCTTTTAAACCATTTAGAAGCTGGATCCTCCTGTGTGAAATCCCCATTTTAAAGACAGGCACGCCCAGGAAAGCTCTCTGTTGTTTCCAGCTGTGAAGAGTTAACTGGGTGCTGGTCAGGCCGGCCCTGCTCCAGCCTGGCCTGCACCGAGCCGGGCTCCGCCAGGCCCCGGGAGCGGCTCTGGGCTGGGCCAGGCCCCTTCAGCACGGCCCGCGCGGCCCCAGCGGCTGCCGGGCACAGGGAGGGGAAGCCATCGGCCCGCAGCTGCAATTGAAGGGAGCAGGGGCCTGGGACCAGCCATGTGGGCAGAACAGCCACGACTGTTCTGGCCGGGCCCCCTGAGATCTTGGCACAGCCCCAGCGCTGCCTGAAATCCATCACCGTGACTGCTTCGGCCACTGCCCGGCAGAAACCATCATGAGCATCTGCAGGTCTGGGTGAGATATGAACTCTTTCTGTGCACAGATGAGACCTGCAGACCTCGATCCTCCCCTTGGGTGAGAGGAAAGGACAGAGTGGGAGACTAATGCCAGAGGTATGGTAGGCTACACTTGTCTTCATATGTCATTGAATTAGAGAAAAACTCTCTCCAGGGCAAATTATGCAACACTTTGCCTCACAATCCATCACTCTTAATTACAGTGAGAGGTAGGTCTTAATTACAATCCGATTAGAGCAAATCAACATTGTGTGAATGGCAAGAAGAATTTGCTTGTCAACAGATGAATATGTCCCACTCAAGAATGAACAAAATCTGCCTTTACTTGGAAGAAAGTAGACATGGAGCAATGCAGTATTTGGGTTTTATCCAGTGATAAATGTGGAAAGAAGCTGTAACAACTCACCTGTTTTACAGAACACAAGTACTGATACACCAATAGTGCACCCACATTGAAGGGATCTTGAGGACATTCCTTTATTTCTTAACGAGGAATGGGCAGCAAAATGCTGGCATTTATCTGAACTGGAAGCAACGTTCCTCTCCTGTTTCTCCTTGAGCACACTGTTCTCTGCAGACTTCACTGTGCAGCCCATCAATCCTCTCTTGGCCAACAGCTAAATGGCATCACTACCAAAACACAGGTGCCAGCATCATCACCCCAGCATTATTCCAGCACTGCTTTGATGGTGCACAGGAGCACAGAATGGCTTGGCTTGGAAGGGACATTTAAAGGCCATCTAGTGCAGTGAGCAGGGACACCTTTAGATCAGGTTGCTCAGAGCAGGAGCTTGAATGTCAGCAGGGATGGATGCTCACCTCTCTGGGCAACCTGTGGCAGGGTTTCAAAACCCACAGTGTAAAAATGGTCTTTCTTATGTCTAGTCTGAATCTACTGTCCTTTAGATTGAAAACATTCCCTCTCAGTCTTGTCACAACAGGCCCTACTAAAAATTCTGTCCTGTCTTTTTTACAAGCCCCCTTAAAGTACTGAAAGGGAGCAATCAGGTCTCTGTGGAGCCTTCTCCCTTCCAGGCTGAACACCCCCAGCTATCCCAGCCTGTCTCCAAAGCAGAGGGGCTCCAGCCCTCAGAGCATTTTGTCCCTCCTCTGGACCAGCTCCAACAGGACCATGTCCTTCCTGTGTTGGGCACCCAGAGGTGGATGCAGTACTCCAGGTGGGCTCGCACCAGAGCAGAGGGGTGGTGGAATCACCTCCTTCAAGCTGCTGGGCAGCCTCCTTTGGAGGCACATGGCTGGCTCATGTCCAGCCTCTCACCTTGCAGCAGCCACAAGTCCTTCTCAGCAGGGCTGCTCTCCATCCCTTCATCCCCCAGCCTGTGAGATCAGCTGGGCTGGGACCCTGTCATAGCCCTTGGACAGAGCTGCTGGGCAGGATGAGCTCCCTAGTGAAGAAGGCAGATCCCACTCCCCACACAATTCCACCCTGGCCGTGAGGTCACAGCAGCCTGTGGGGTGACAGCAGGCTGAGGTGACAGCAGGCTCTGAGGTCACAGAGGTGCCAGAGCCCCGTGGTTGCACAGCACCACAAGGAGCGAGCAGTCAGTCCTTGACCACGACTGTTGTGGCAGCAGCGGCGGCGGCAGCAGCGGTGCTGACATTGGGACAGCGGTGTCAGGACAGTGGTGGCAGCAAGAGCTGCAGGACTGGCAGTGGGCAAGGCACCATGGCCTTTGCTCTGCGCCTCCTCCTCCTGCTCCTCCTGGCAGTGGCCCTGCCTGACAGGGCTGCCCAGGCTGCTCCGTGGCGAGCACGGCGAGCAGGTGAGCCCACGGCCTCGGTCCGCTTTCCTGGGACAGTGCTCCCTTCTCCCTGGGAAGTGTTGGGGATGGTTTTCCCCAGGGCTTTAGGGAGGGTTTCCTCTGTGGGAGGGAGAGAGTCTCGAGAGGCTCTCTGCTGGTCCTGCTGCCCCTCCAGAGATGTTGCACAGGGCCTGCAAAGAGGGTGGAGAGTGACCAGAGCCAGCCCAGAGCTCCCCAGGCCTCTCTGCAGCTTTGGCCATGTCCATTGACATCTGGCTCCCACAGCCTTACCCAAACCCCATGCAGTTCCCAGTTCCCTAAAACAGAAGGGGATCCCAGCACACACCATGGAATCATCCTGATCTGTGCTCCCTTCTAGATTGGGATCGTAACTTGCATTATCTGGATGCCGTCTTGGATAACGGCTTGAAACACTTGGAGAATGCTGGAGGCAAGTTCTCAATGTGCCTTTCCTGAGAGAATAATCGGTGTCAGTGTGGCAAGAGCTCCCTCGTCTGCCATATCTCTTAACATAATCTCAAGCTTGAAGGATTCTGGAAAAGTTGCCCTGCTCTCTTCTGGAGCCCTGAGTGATCCCACAGCATTGCTGTCAGTGGGAGGAAGGAGTATTTAGCTGTCAATCTTCTTCCCATGTGCAATGCCAGTGTCACCTTCTGTGTGCTCTGTGCAGCCAAGGAGAAGAACAGAGAGGGAAGGGCTGGGCCCAGGGCTGTGCCCCGGGGCTGTGCCTTGCACGGTTCCTTTGCCAGCCCCAGGGAGCCTGAGCTGTCACTGCCAAGCCCTGGCCCTGCCTGGGGCTCAGTTCAGAGCTGATGGCAGTTCCAGGGTGTCCTTTCTCCCCTGACTGCCATGCAAGAAGCTTCTTCTATCCCGGTGTGGGGCAACTGCAGGCACGTGGTCTCCCTGCCCCTGCTCCTGGGTGGAAGGCAGAGATGAGGGAGTGCCTTGGAGGGCAGCAATCAGCCAGGTGCACTCACTGCCACTCCAGCCTGAAGGAGAATCTTGAGCACTGCCCAGGACCTGTTCTGTCCTGCCTTTCCTTGCAGCTGAACCTATTGATGAAGGCGATCCAGCTTCCCAACACATGTCCAGGACTCAGCCCTTGAAAGATGGTGAGGGTAGGTCAAAGCCTTTCCCCCTGGGAAAGCTGCCAGCTCAGAACCTTAAAGCTTGTCCAGCTGGCAGCGATGACAGAAGCTTCTGTGGCTGTTGAGTTACAGGTGTGTCTGCAGGGAGGACTCTGCCAGCTCCTGGGTTGGTTACTGCACACAAGCCCAGCTCCCATCACAGGGGTGAGTGGTGTGTCCCTGCTGACCCCACATTGCTTTTCTGGGATCCATTCCTGAGAAATGGATCTACTTGCGGTCATGGTCCTCTGAGGGGGAGGAACAAAGCTACAGGAGTTATGAAACCCCATGAGCCATCCAAACCCATGAGGCAAATGCTGAAGGAAATGCTGCAGGGAGTGCAAAGTGGGTCCGTGTCCCTCAACCTTCTCCTGAGAGTCAGCAGCTGGAGACTTTCTCTGCACGTCTGGACATGCAGTGCCTACCACAGCGGGAAGGGATCCATGGCAGCCTCACTGCTGCTTTCACACACTGCAAGGCTGTTTCCCAGCTTGGCCTGGCAGTAGCTTCTCCCCAGCCTCTGCAGGAAGGCATTTGGCATCAGCTGACAGGGAGCCCAAACTGCACCACTGGCCATGCCCACCCTGAGATCTTCTGCACTTTCCCAGTCTCAGGGTGGACAAAAAATGGTGTTTGTTTGGAGAAAGGAGGGCCCTGGCCAATCCCAAAAGTTTATATGATTTCCTTTGATAAGCATTGCCTCCTGAAGATGCCACCTCCCCAATGGGGAAAGGTTCCATCTGATTCAGGTGTACAATTTATTTTTTTTCAGAGAGGGACCAAAGGGCTGTGCTGAAGGCAGCGTTTCCTGGAGGAAGCAGTGGCTCACGGGCAGCCTCTGCTGCAGGAAGGGAGGCCATGCCAGGCACAGTCCCAGTCCCAGGAGGTAATTGCTGTGCCTCTGGGCCTGAGCCCTGCTGAGGCTTGAGCTGACATCTCTGCTGCTTGGCAGTGTGGACACAGCCCAGACAAGACCAGCTCAGCCCAGAGGAATTATCCCCAGCAGGCTCAGGGCACTCGGCTACTGAGCAATCCTGCTGGGGTCCCTCCATGGGAGACACGTCCAAAAACCTGGCAGTGGCTGCAAAGGGGTGCCCATGGTGGGGAATAGGCAGTGGGGGAGAGCAAGGTTCCACTGTATCCTGAAAGAGCCTGGCTCTGTCCCTATGGGATGGGAGAGCTGTCCCAGCAGAACGTGGGCAGGAGGGAGGGAGGGCCTGAGGGACAGTTGTGGCACTGCCTGCTGTAGTTCTTCCCCATTGCTTTTACAATTCTTTCAGCTGTGGCAGAGAGAGGGCCCCAGTGGGGCCTGGGCTGCTCCAGCCACCTCTCTCAGGGATGCTGCACAGGGCCTGCAAAGAGGGTGGAGAGTGACCAGGAGCCAGTCCAGGGCCCCCAGGCCCCTCTGCAGCTGTGGCCATGTCCACTGACATCTGGCACCCACAGCCTGAGCGCGACTCCCTTGAACTGCCCCGTTCCCTAAGGTAGAAGGGGATCTCAGCACACCATGGAAACAGTTCTGATCTGTGCTCCCTTCTAGATTTGGAACACAACCTCAATTATTTGGAAGTGCTACTCAATGATACTTTGAATATCTTGGAGAATGCTGGAGGCAAGTTCTTCTATTCCCTTTACTGACAGAACACACAATGACAAGGTGGCAAGAGCTCACTCATGTGCCATATCTCTTAACATAATCTCAGGCTTGATGGGTTCTGGAAACCTTTCCCTGCTCCCTTCTAGAGCCCTGAGGGATCCCACAGGTCACTGCCAGTGGGAGGAAGGTGCATTTAGCTGTCAATCTTCTTCCTGTGTGCAATGCCAGTGTCTCCTTCCATGTGCTCTGTGCAGCCACAGAAAAGAGCAGAGAGGGAAGGGGCCGGGCCCAGGGCTGTGCCCCAGGGCTGTGCCTTGCACGGCTCCTTTGCTGGCCCCAGGGAGCCTGAGGATCTCCTACAGTGCCATAGGAGCTGTTCTGTCCTGCCTTTCTTTTCAGCCAAGCCTCTTGCTGAAGGTGATCTGGCTTCCCAACCCACACCCAGGACTGAGGCTCTGGAAGATGGTGAGGGTAGGTGAAGGCCTTTCCCCCTGGGAGAGCTGCCAGCTCAGAGCCCAAGGCTCGGCCAGGGTGGTATCGCTGCAGGTGCCAGGACAGAGCCGTGCACGTGTGTGCCCTTGTCCTGTGAAATCCCCTCACTGCTCCTGAGGCTCAGTGCTGCCTGTGCAGATCAGCAGAGATGAGAGAAGCTTCTGTGGCTGTTGAGTTACAGGTGTGTCTGCAGGGAGGACTTTCCCAGCTCCTGGGTTGGTTACTGCACACAAGCCCAGCTCCCATCACAGGGGTGAGTGGTGTGTCCCTGCTGACCCCACAGGCTGAGCACTGGTTTTCTGGGATCCATTCCTGGGAAATGGAATTATTTT
>NC_142217.1:30500-65500 GCF_049639895.1 Pseudopodoces humilis
CTTCTTTTACCAAAATTTTTCCTGTTCCTGTTTCTTCCTTATCTCGTTGCTGTTCTCAATAAATTGTTCTTATCCCAGCCTGGGATCTTTGCCTTTTCTGCTTTCCATGGGAGGTGGGAGAGAAGCGAGCAGCAGCATGGTTTCAGCAGGAGCAGGAAATTGGGGAATGCCATTCCTGAAGCCCAGCCCATGGAAACCGAGCATCCCAGCTGGTGCCAGGCCTGGTTGCCATGGCAGCAGCCTTGGGAGCGGGTCCCTGGCTGGGGGCTGTGGGAACCTCTTCCCTCTGGTGCCCAGGGACAGGAGTGGAGGGAGCGGCTGGAGCTGAGGCGGGCAGGTTTAGGCTGGATGTGAGGAAAAGGTTTTTCCCCCGAGGCTGCTGGGGCACTGAACAGGCTCCCCAGGGAAGGCTCCCAGCTCCAGGGCTGGCTGAGCTCCAGCAGCGTTTGGCCAGCGCTGCCAGGCCCAGGCTGGGATTGTTGGGGTGTCCTGTGCAGGGCCAGCAGTTGGACTGGAGGATCCCCATGGGTCCCTCCCAACTCAGCCAATTCTGTGGCTCTGTGATCCCATGAGCCTGGGGATGGGACTGGAAATGGTTGCCATGGCAATGGACTCTGGCTCCAGGCCTGAGCTGGTGTCCATGGCAACCACCCCTGGCATGGGGTCTCCATGGAGCTGCCAAGGGACTGACCATAGCAACAGGGGCTGTGATGGTTGCCATAGAAACAGACCTTAGCAACAGGTCCTGGTGATGGTTGCCTACCAAGGATCAGATTTGTTACAGGACCTCAGATGTTGCCATGGGAACAGACCACAGCAGGGAGACAGCTCTGGCCAGGAGCAGCTCCTGAGCACAGCCCAGCAGGGCTGGGGCCCTGCCAGGGCAGCTCAGGGACACGAGCAGGCCCAGACAGAGCTGCCAGGGGCTCAGCACTGGCAGGGGCTGTGGGATGTGCCAGAGGGGGCTGTGTCACAGCAGCACCTCTGTGGCTGTGTCCTGGAGCCCCAGAGCAGCTGGGATGTCAGAAAGGGGCTGTGTGACAGCTCCGAGTGGGTTGTGTGAGGTCACAGATGGGGCTGTGACATCACAGAGTTTGTTGTGTGAGGTCACTGAGCTATGGCATCATAGAGGGGATTCTGTGACATCATAGAGCAAGCTGTGACATCACAGAGTGGGCTGGGTGATGTCACTTAGTGGGTTGTGACATCAGAGACATGACTATGACATCAGAAGTTGAATGTACATCATTACAGAGAGGATTCTGACACCAAAGAGCAGGTTGTGACATCACAGAGCACCACAGGGTGGGCTGTGAAATCACTGGTTGGTTCTGAGATATCACGAGAACAGGCTGTGAAGTCACATGGTGGTGATGTGACATCATAGAGTGGGCTGTGACACAGAGTGCATTGTGATATCCCAGAGTGGGCTGTGATGTCACAGAGCAATTGCAGAGGATGGCTCTGTGACATCAGACAGCAGATTGTGACATCACAGAGCAGCTGTGTGACATGTGTGACATCACAGAGAAGAGTGTTGGATGTCAGAGAGAAGGCTGTGACATCAGAGAGTAGGTTCTGTTATCTCAGAGGGGCTGGGACATCACAGAATGGCTGTGGGACATCCCAAGGGCTGTGGGGCCTGGGACAGGGGGACAGGGACCCCCTGTCAGTGTCCCCATGTCCCCCAGGGCCAGAGCCTGGGTCAGGGCTCCTTCACCCTGTCACCAACGAGGACTTGAGAGCGCTTAAGAAATCCCCGGCAAGGGAGCAGCAAAAACCAGATTTAATATTAAGCACCAGCAGCACAAAGTTCCTTGGCAAGAGTCACTCTGCTCCTGACTGGACACTTCAGGCACAGCAAGGAAACAAAGCAACAACAAAACCAAACAAAATCCATGCAATCCAACCAGAAATGAACCCAGAACTGTCCGTGTGTGTGTGTGTGTGTGTTGTGTGTGTGTGTGTGTGTTTGAGCTTAACAGAGCTCAAACTTAACAGGACTTTGCTTATTCCTTAATTTATACTTCAAACATCACAATTTAGCAGAATCACTTAACAGTATTTAAGCTAACTTATAACATATGACTTCAGGATTTAACAGTGGAATAGCACTTAACAATATTCAACTTAGTTTATTGTTGGAGTCAGAGGCATTGAGAATGTGCCCTTATCTCTGATACCTGGCTCTGACATCCAAGAAAACACTGGATTTCATAGAACACCATGAAAACAACTGTTAAATAGAAAAACTAGGAGTGTGTGTAGATTAGAGAGATTTTTTATGTCACTGCATGAAAAAGTTAAAGTTTGGAGTTTAAACTAGTTTAGAAAATAGAGGACAAGCTGGAGGATTCAGGGTGTTGTCTCCTTTCTTCTTCATCTTCTTCTTCTAGAGGTTTTTGGGTAGTAGTAAGTAATTGGATAAAGAATGCTGCAGTGCAGCGCACAGGTGTTGGGTCATTGGGTCACTAAGAAAAAATATTTCCTTGGCATTTGTTAATTGGGTAAATGAACATATAAAAAACCTTGAAGAAGATCTTTGTTAGTCATTTTGCACCTTTCTATCTTAGTGCACATAGCTGCTTGTAGCTCCTTGTACCCTGTATACATGTAATGGAGATAAAAGAAGAATAAACAACCAAGTCCAAACAAGAGAAAACTGCCTCTCTCTCGTCAATCTTCAGTCCAAGGGGGAAAAAGAACCCAACCACAAGTGTCCCATCAGGACACCAGGGCCACACTGCACCACTGCAAATGGGAGCAAACCCTCGTGGACTGCGTGCCTTACAAATCTGTCAAACCCATGTCACACACATCCCTGAATTTAGACATTTAAAATATGTACACTTATCCATAGCTACCTTCTCATCAGCAATATGTGCTATAAAACACACAAGAGAAAAGGGTCGGGATGCCACTGCACACTGGCAGTCAGCCTTTGCTGTTTTGAGCGTCCCTCATAGCATCAAAACAACATACATCTCACAGAAAACAAAACATTTCCTACAGCCCTGGAGTGTAATACACCACACTGGTGTTCCTCAAATAACAATAAAACAGACCATTGTGGGAAGAGCACATGGCACTTTAACAGGAATTATCGAAAAACAAAAGGGAGGAATGTGTGGTGGGAACCCAGAAAGCAAAGTAGCTAAGGCTGTTCATACAATAAATCATTTAGCAGTATCAGAATATCTCCAAACCCAGGTTCACTTGAACTCTGCAATTCTAACACAAGCGAAATGTTGTAGTTTGTTTATTTAATTTTGTTAAGAATTTGTTAAAAACTTGTTGGTACGTTCTTGTTTCCCCCTTGTTGATTGTAATGATTTAGCCCCAGTTGTCTGTTATACAAACCCCTCCCAGTTTTCCTGAATGTTCCTCGTCAATCACCTTTACCCTGCCCCATCTCCCCATCCATCACTGTAAACCCCACCTCTCCTTCCAGTTCCTTCCATGTATATCATCCCTTCCTCAAAACACTATTGTTTGTTATCTTGTATTCCTGCCTTCTTTGTATCCCCATTGGTCCCTGACATTGTAACCTCGTCCCCTTAGCCCTCCCTCCGTGAGCTCCCATTGGACCCTGGACTGTTCCCGCCCCTGAGATAAAACCCCATGCATAGAGGTGCTCGGGGCTCTCTTCGGTCCTGATTTCTCCCAGCCTCATCCCCTCCCCCGAATAAACCTGTTCCTGGGAAGTACAGCCGAGTGAGTCTCCTCCATCCTTTTGCCACCACCCACGACGCCTGATTTGGCAGAGCCCAGCAGGATTCGGTGCTCTGAAGGTTCTGCAGTGGGATTGCCTTTCCCCTGCAGTTCCCCACTCCTGGCGACTGCCCGTGCCGGAGTGGCACCGTAGAGCTAGCCCGGAGCTCCGGTGCGGCCAAGAGCAGCATCAGGCATGGAGATGTGAAATGTGTGGTGCAGGTGTCCCTGAGGGAGGTGTTTGGCTGGACTTGTGAAGCTGCAGAGGGGAACCTGTTGAGAGAGGAGATGGCTGAGGCCCCAGCTGCAGCTGGCACACAGGGACCCTCTTGCACACTGGGAGATTCTCACTGTGCTCAAAGTTTCCCTCTGAAGACTGAGAGGTGAATGTGGATGGGCTTAGCCGCTGATCTGCAGGCCAAACAATTGAGTTAGTAGAAGAAGAAATTAAGAAAATGCAAGTTTATCCATAGCACAGAAAAAAGCAAGGCTGTTAGCATAGAAACTGCTAAAATAGATACATAAGGAATATTTGCATTTCAGGGATACATGATCAGCATATGTCCCTTAATAATCTCTTGTAAACTCTTGCCAATTAATTATTGACATGATTTGCTTTGTACCAATAAAATACAATGAGCAATTGTTTTGTCCAATTAATATAATGAGCTGTTTTGATATAACTAATGACTTAAATCATGCTTTCTTAAGGGAATAAAAGTTGAGAACACCTCATAATACAGAAGAAGCCATTGTAGTCTCTGCACAAGTCAGGGTGTGTGTGTGTGTAGTGTTCCGTCTCAACAGTGACAGGTCAGAAATCCTGGAATATATCTGGGTAAAGCTTTTATATTGGTTGTTGAGACTAGGTACAAATCTCCAGTGCGAAAAAAGCCTCTTTAGTAGGCTGGGTGCCTTGGGTTGTCTTAGTTCTTCCCAGAGTAAAGATTACCAATTGAATGCAGTTTCAGTTTTTATTATAAAAGTATAAAGTATTCCAAGTTTTTCAGAAGTCTAAAACTACATTGATAACTCTGAAAATACCATGGAAATGAGGAAGAAATGTTTGTGGATTTCTTTCTATAAAAAATATTTCTAAATATTTCTATAAACTTTTAATTCCTAAAAACAAGAAAAAAAAAATGGGGTCACCTTTGCAGAATTCTAAAATTCCTTTGAGAAATCCTAAACTACTATGGAAATTGGGAAGAAACATTCGGAGATTACTCTCTACCGGAAATGATTCTAAATAGCACTAAAAATTTCTAAAAATGGAAAACAAAGATAACATGTTGTCCCATGCCCGGCTGCCGGTGGCAGAGCAATAAGCTGATAATGCAACTTTGGCAGGGACAACAGACACTGGCTTGGAGATGCAGAAAGACAGGTGTAGTTCTCCCTGAATGAAGCCAGTCTTGTGAAGTTACAGAGGCGCTCCTGTGGAGAGAGGAGGTGGCTGAGGCCCCCAGCTGCCGCTGGCACACAGGGACCCTCCTGCACAGCAGGGCCCAGAGCTGCCAAGGCTCCCCAGCACGGCTGGAGCTGCTGGCACAGCTTGGCCCAGCTGGACAGCTGCCCCTCAAGGCCCTGGAGAGCAGGGGATGGCTCTGGGCAGGGTCCCTGGCCAGGAGCGGGTCCCAGAGCACCTCTGCCTTTCAAGGGCAATCTCATCCCCGCTCTTTCTCCTGCCCACCTTGCTTTGCCTCTGCCTGGAGTGCCTGGGGCTGCTTCTGGCCATGATTAATAATCACTGATTATTCTGACAGGAAAGGGACATTGAGAAGTTGTCTCCAGCATGCACCATGATCTTTACAATGTGATTGACCAGGACTGCACGTCAATCCATATCTCAGTGCCAGTCTGGACGGGAGTACAGATCAGAAGTGTTTTCGTGGTGTGCTGGGTTCCCCATCCTGTTTAGGGAACGAGGCACTGCAAGGAGGTCCTCAGTGGCAGAGAAGCCACTGCCTGAGACGTAACCCCGGGTGCCTCCTGTGGCCCAGGGAGTGGCTGTGGCTGTAAATGTGTGTTTGTCTGCAGCACAGAGCCAGGGCTTAGCGAGGCCCTTGTTGTGCCTCGGGCACTGCTCGGCAGCCCCATCGGATCCGAGGCCTCAGCCCTTCCCTGTTGGGGACTGACCTGGCCCGGCCCAGCCGTGGGGCAGGGCCCAACAAGGGCACGGTGGGTGCAGAGGCCCGGCCTGGCCCCGGTCCCCAAGGGATGGGCTCTGTCTGCCTGCACAGCCCACAGGCGAGGCCCGAGGCTCTGCAGGAACCTTCCTGCCAGCTTTGCACAACCTCGACCAAGGGTGTCCCTTTGCTGTGCTGAGAAGACTAACAAACCCCTCTAGTTTAACCCCACTGCACACCTCATGAGGGATCTCTGCAAATCTTAGGAGAGATAATATTCATTTGTGCTTCATGAGGGATCTCTGCAAACCTTGGCAGAGACCCCAAAATATCCCTTGTTCCTCACAGGAAATCTGTGCATACCTTTTCAGAGAGCCCAAAATAACCTCATGTGCCTCACAAAAGAATCCGGCCCCCGGCCCACTTTAGGAAGGACTCGGCTCCTCTCCAGGCCTTGATGGCAACCACTAAATGCTCACGTAAATCATGAGGAACTCAAGCCCCTTGCCAGTCTTACAGCGTTCTCCAGTCATCTGTAGCCACAGAAGTGATCCCAATTCCCCTAAGAATTTCAAGAGGAAACCTCAGCCACATGCACCACTTACAAAAGACCCAAACCCGTGCCTGTCTTACTGGAAAACACAACACCCTGTCCATGTGCCTCAGGATGGACCCCAATCATCTGGCAGCCTTACAGGGCTCCCCCATCACCTGCATGCCATAGAAAAGCCAGGTGTGCCATTAACTCTAGCCAGCAGCGTGTTCCATGACAGAAACCTCTCCAATGCCTTTCTGGGAATTGGGAACACGTGTTGTGGTGCCAGCTGCATCTGTGGGAGCCATGGGCAGCGTGAGTCCGTGCTGTGCTCCACTGCTGAGCTGGCAGCACGGTGGATACGGCCAGGATATTCCCTGTTTCTCCCAGGTCTGGAGCCTGCAGGTACCTTGCCGCCCCTTGGCACAGGCTGTGCTGCCCAACAAAGCCCAGAAGGCTGAGAGGAGAGCCTGAGGGCAGCAGGAAGAAGCCCCTGCTCTAGAACTGAGGGAGTTCTTCCAGAAGCCAAGACTCTGAATTTAAGTGATTTCCACTGTGCTCAAAGTTTTTCTCTGAAGACTAAGCAGTGAGCTTGTCAATAATCCCAGAAAATAGCTGGAAAAATATTTTATGCTTTTTTTTTTTTACTTACTAGATCCAAATCTCCAGTGGGAAAAGAGCCTCCCCAGTATGCTGGGTGTCTTGGGGTGTCTCAGTTCTTCCTAGAGTAAACATTACCAATTAAATGCAATTTCATGTTTTATTGCAGAAGTGTAAAAAATATTCCAGAATTCTAAAACTACTTTGAAAAATATATCACTATTATGGAAAAGGAGAAGAAACATTTGGGGATTTCTTTCTACCAAAAACAACCCTAAATATTTCTAATAATTTCTAATTTCTAAAAATGAAAAACAAAGATATGCCCCATGCCCGGCTGCTTCCTGCCCAGCCAAGGCTGTGGCCTGCCAAGCAGCTGTGCCAGTGCTGGTGGTACCAGCCAGACCCCAGAGCAGAAGCCCAAAGGTGTTGCTCAAGCTCTGCCTTGGCAGGAGGGGCCCACATTCAGGCCTGGCCAGGCACCAGGGCCAGCACCTTCAGGGACAGAGGGTCCTGTTCTGGGTGGTGGCGGCACAGCAATAAGCTGATAATGCAGCTTTGGTGGGGACAGTAGACACTGGCTTGGAGATTCGGGAAGACAGGTGTAGTTCTCCCTGATTGAAGCCTTTGGCCAGTCTTCTGAAGCTGCAGAGGCGCTCCTGTGGAGAGAGGAGGTGGCTGAGGCCCCCAGCTGCCGCTGGCACACAGGGACCCTCCTGCACAGCAGGGCCCAGAGCTGCCAAGGCTCCCCAGCACGGCTGGAGCTGCTGGCACAGCTTGGCCCAGCTGGACAGCTGCCCCTCAAGGCCCTGGAGAGCAGGGGATGGCTCTGGGCAGGGTCCCTGGCCAGGAGCGGGCCCCAGAGCACCTCTGCCTGCCAAGGACAATCTCGTCCCCGCTCTTTCTCCTGCCCACCTTGCTTTGCCTCTGCCCGCTGCTCCTGGGGCTGCTCTTGGCCAGGCAGCCTCAGTGGCAGCCAGCACTGGCTGCAGCCCCAGCGGGCTCCCCAGGACAAGGCCCCACTAAAAGAGGCCAATGAAAGGCCTGGGCAGCAGCAGAACTCTTGGGAGAGTTATTTGGGCAACCAAGGACTATCCACAAGTCCACAGCAGCCTCACTGAGAATGTTTCTATTCTACAGTAGATTTTCAAAAGAAGCTGTTTGAGGGAAAGATGAACAAAACACTCACCGTTTTGTCTTCCAGGCATACCAGATTCCAACACCGCATAAAACGAAGAAATGCACCAAACAAAGCAGGCCTGCCATTAATTCTAGCCAACAGCGTGTTCCCTGACAGAAACCTCTTCCGATACCCTTCTGGAAATTGGGAACATGCATTGTGCCGGCTTCATCTGTGGGAGAATTGGGCAGTGAGAGCCCGTGCTGTGCTGCGCTGCTGAGCTGGCAGCATGGTGGATATGTCCAGGATGTTCCGTTACCCCAGAGCTGGGGCCTGCAGGCACCTTGCTGTCCCTTGGCACAGGCTGTGACACCCAACAAAGCCCAGAAGGCCGGGAGCAGAGCCCAGGGACAGCACAGCTTCTTGGGCAGTGGCTCCTTCCAGGGACAGGGGCCAAACCCATCCCTGAGCAGCCACTGCCACCCCTGACCCTCCCTGCTCCGTGACAGCTCCCCCAGCCCAAGGGGACAGAGCCAGGCCCTGTCAGGGGCCAGTGCAGCCCCTGCCCAGTTGGGAGCCAGGGCTGGCTGTGGCCCTGGGCTCACAGCAGGGCTCCTGCTCGGGGCTGCTCCTGTGCCTTGGGCCTCTGGATGCTCAGAGCCAGCTCTGGGAGCAGCTGCAGTGGGATGGACATTGGTGCACGAGTCCCATTTCCCAGGGGCTGGGAATGAGCTCCAGAGGCCTGGAAGCCGAGGCGCCTCCAGCTTTGGCTGCTGCTGGGCCATGCAAGGAGAGGCCCTGTGGGAAGAGCTGCTGGCACACAGCCCCAGTGAGGGCTGAGCCCAGCACAGCAATTACCTCCTGTGTCTGGGCCCATGCCTGCAATTGCTTTCCTTCCTTCAGGAAATGCCGCCTTCCATAGAGCCTCTCTGTCCATCCCTTGAGAAAGGAAGAGGCACAGCTGGATCAGATGGAACCATTACACAGCAGGGAAGTGGCCTCTTCAGGAGGCAGTGCTTGTCAAAGACATGGAAGAGGACCAGGAAAAGGCCCAGGCTCTCTCTTGTCCAAACCACCACCTCTCCTGATCTGCTCAGAGACCAGGAAGTTGCAGAGGATCTCAAGGTGGGCATGGCCCATGGTGCAGTTTGGGCAGCCTGCCTGCTGATGCCAAATGCCTTCCTGCAGAGGCTGGGGAGAAACTGCATCCAGGCCAGGCTGGGAAACATCCCTGCAGGGTGTGAAAGCAGCAGCAGGGCAGCGAGGCTGCCATGGATCCCTTCCCATGGTGCCAGGCATGGCATGTCCAGAGAAAGCCCCCGGCTGCTGAGTCTCAGGAAAGGCTGAGGGAAATGCACCCACCGTGCCCTTTGAGCAGTTCCTTCTCTATTTCTTTCAGGATATGGTGTGACTCAAGTGGTTCTTTCTGTCCAGTGGCTTTGTTCTTCCCTCTCGGAGGACCTTAACAAAAAATAGTTCCATTTCCCAGGAATGGAACCCAGAAAAGCAATGCTCAGCCTGTGGGTACGGCAGGGACACACCACTCACCCCTGTGATGGGAGCCGGGCTTGCGGGCAGTAATCAGCCCAGGAGCTGGGAAAGTCCTCCCTGCAGACACACCTGTAACTCAACAGCCACAGAAGCTTCTGTCACCTGGTTCCTACCAGGTTGTCAATGATTATTCCTTGATTGGACACTGAGAACATACCTGCAGGAGGCTCCAAGGGCTTCAAAACTTTATGCAGCCAATCTAATGGAGAAGCCTTCCTAGGAAGCTCATCTGGAAGGGAGCACAGATGAGAACCTTTTTCGGGTGTGCTGGGATCACCTTCTGCTTTAGGGAACTGGGCACTGCAAGGGTGTTGGGTAAGACCATGGGAGCCAGATGTCAGTGGACATGGAGAAAGCTGTAGAGGGGCCTGGGGAGCTCTGGGCTGGCTCCTGGTCACTCTTTCCATGCTCTGTGCAACATCCCTGAAAGGCAGGCACTGCCAAGCAGCAGAGATGTACAACTCAAGCCTCAGCAGGGCTCAGGCCCAGAGGCACAGCAATTACCTCCTGGGACTGTGCCTGGCATGGCCTCCCTTCCTGCAGCAGAGACTGCCCATGGGCCACTGCTTCCTCCGGGAAACGCTGCCTTCAGCACAGCCTCTCCATCCACTTCTGCAGAAAGGGACAGCTGGATCAGATGGCAGCATTCCCCACTGGGCCAGGTGGCATCTTCAGGAGGCAATGTTTGCCAAAGGCTTGGTTAAGGACCAGGATATCATATAAACTTTTGGGATTGGTCAGGGCCCTCATTTCTCCAAACAGCTGCCATTTCTAATCTACCCGGAGACCGGGGAATTCTACAAGACCTCAGTGTGGGCATGGCCCATGGTGCAGTTTGGGCTCCCTGTCAGCTGATGCCAAATGCCTTCCTGCAGAGGCTGGGGAGAAGCTGCAGCAGGCCAAGCTGGGAAACAGCCCTGCAGGGTGTGAAAGCAGCAGTGGGGCAGTGAGGCTGCCATGGATCCCTTCCCGCTGTGTTGGGCACTGCATGTCCAGATGTGCAGAGAAAGCCCCCGGCTGCTGAGTCTCAGGAGAAGGCTGAGGGACACAGACCCACCTTGTCCTCCCTGCAGAACTTTCTTCAGCATTTGCCTCATGGGTTTGGATGGCTCATGGGGTTTCATAACTCCTGTAGCTTTGGTATTTCCTTTTGGAGGACCTTAGAGCAAAATAATTCCATTTCACAGGAATGGATCCCAGAAAACCAGTGCTCAGCCTGTGGGGTCAGCAGGGACACACCACTCACCCCTGCGATGGGAGCTGGGCTTGTGTGCAGTAACCAACCCAGGAGCTGTGAAAGTCCTCCCTGCAGACACACCTGTAACTCAACAGCCACAGAAGCTTCTCTTACATCTGCTGATCTGCACAGGCAGCACTGAGCCTCAGGAGCAGTGAGGGGATTTCACAGGACAAGGGCACACACGTGCACTGCTCTGTCCTGGCACCTGCAGCGATGCCGCCCTGGCTGTGCTTTGGGCTCTGAGCTGGCAGCTCTCCCAGGGGGAAAGGCCTTCACCTACCCTCACCATCTTCCAGAGCCTCAGTCCTGGGTGTGGGTTGGGAAGCCAGATCACCTTCAGCAAGAGGCTTGGCTGAAAAGAAAGGCAGGACAGAACAGCTCCTATGGCACTGTAGGAGATCCTCAGGCTCCCTGGGGCCAGCAAAGGAGCCACACAAGGCACAGCCCTGGGGCACAGCCCTGGGCCCGGCCCCTTCTCTCTCTGCTCTTCTCTGTGGCTGCACAGAGCACATGGAAGGAGACACTGATATTGCACACGGGAAGAGGACTGACAGCTAAATGCACCTTCCTCCCACTGGCAGTGGCCTGTGGGATCCCTCAGGGCTCTAGAAGGGAGCAGGGAAAGGTTTCTAGACCCCATCAAGCCTGAGATTATGTTAAGAGATATGGCACATGAGTGAGCTCTTGCCACCTTGTCATTGTGTGTTCTGTCAGTAAAGGGAATAGAAAAACTTGCCTCCAGCATTCTCCAAGATATTCAAAGTATCATTCAGTAGCACTTCCAAATAATTGAGGTTGTGTTCTAAATCTAGAAGGGAGCACAGATCAGAACTGTTTCCATGGTGTACTGAGATCCCCTTCTACCTTAGGGAACGGGGCAGTTCAAGGGAGTCGCGCTCAGGCTGTGGGTGCCAGATGTCAGTGGACATGGCCACAGCTGCAGAGGGGCCTGGGGGCCCTGGACTGGCTCCTGGTCACTCTCCACCCTCTTTGCAGGCCCTGTGCAGCATCCCTGAGAAAGGTGGCTGGAGCAGCCCAGGCCCCACTGGGGCCCTCTCTCTGCCACAGCTGAAAGAATTGTAAAAGCAATGGGGAAGAACTACAGCAGGCAGTGCCACAACTGTCCCTCAGGCCCTCCCTCCCTCCTGCCCACGTTCTGCTGGGACAGCTCTCCCATCCCATAGGGACAGAGCCAGGCTCTTTCAGGATACAGTGGAACCTTGCTCTCCCCCACTGCCTATTCCCCACCATGGGCACCCCTTTGCAGCCACTGCCAGGTTTTTGGACATGTCTCCCACGGAGGGACCCCAGCAGGATTGCTCAGTAGCTGAGTGCCCTGAGCCTGCTGGGGATAATTCCTCTGGGCTGTGCCGGTCTTGTCTGGGCTGTGTCCACACTGCCAAGCAGCAGAGATGTCAGCTCAAGCCTCAGCAGGGCTCAGGCCCAGAGGCACAGCAATTACCTCCTGGGACTGGGACTGTGCCTGGCACGGCCTCCCTTCCTGCAGCAGAGGCTGCCCGTGAGCCACTGCTTCCTCTGGGAAACGCTGCCTTCAGCACAGCCCTTTGGTCCCTCTCTGAAAAAAAATAAATTGTACACCTGAATCAGATGGAACCTTTCCCCATTGGGGAGGTGGCATCTTCAGGAGGCAATGCTTATCAAAGGAAATCATATAAACTTTTGGGATTGGCCAGGGCCCTCCTTTCTCCAAACAAACACCATTTTTTGTCCACCCTGAGACTGGGAAAGTACAGAAGATCTCAGGGTGGCATGGCCAGTGGTGCAGTTTGGGCTCCCTGTCAAGTGATGCCAGATACCTTCCTGCAGAGGCTGGGGAGAAGCTACTGCCAGGCCAAGCTGGGAAACAGCCTTGCAGTGTGTGAAAGCAGCAGTGAGGCTGCCATGGATCCCTTCCCGCTGTGGTAGCCACTGCATGTCCAGACGTGCAGAGAAAGTCTCCAGCTGCTGACTCTCAGGAGAAGGTTGAGGGACACGGACCCACTTTGCACTCCCTGCAGCATTTCCTTCAGCATTTGCCTCATGGGTTTGGATGGCTCATGGGGTTTCATAACTCCTGTAGCTTTGTTCCTCCCCCTCAGAGGACCATGACCGCAAGTAGATCCATTTCTCAGGAATGGATCCCAGAAAAGCAATGTGGGGTCAGCAGGGACACACCACTCACCCCTGTGATGGGAGCTGGGCTTGTGTGCAGTAACCAACCCAGGAGCTGGCAGAGTCCTCCCTGCAGACACACCTGTAACTCAACAGCCACAGAAGCTTCTGTCATCGCTGCCAGCTGGACAAGCTTTAAGGTTCTGAGCTGGCAGCTTTCCCAGGGGGAAAGGCTTTGACCTACCCTCACCATCTTTCAAGGGCTGAGTCCTGGACATGTGTTGGGAAGCTGGATCGCCTTCATCAATAGGTTCATCTGCAAGGAAAGGCAGGACAGAACAGGTCCTGGGCAGTGCTCAAGATTCTCCTTCAGGCTGGAGTGGCAGTGAGTGCACCTGGCTGATTGCTGCCCTCCAAGGCACTCCCTCATCTCTGCCTTCCACCCAGGAGCAGGGGCAGGGAGACCACGTGCCTGCAGTTGCCCCACACCGGGATAGAAGAAGCTTCTTGCATGGCAGTCAGGGGAGAAAGGACACCCTGGAACTGCCATCAGCTCTGAACTGAGCCCCAGGCAGGGCCAGGGCTTGGCAGTGACAGCTCAGGCTCCCTGGGGCTGGCAAAGGAACCATGCAAGGCACAGCCCCGGGGCACAGCCCTGGGCCCAGCCCTTCCCTCTCTGTTCTTCTCCTTGGCTGCACAGAGCACACAGAAGGTGACACTGGCATTGCACATGGGAAGAAGATTGACAGCTAAATGCTCCTTCCTCCCACTGACAGCAATGCTGTGGGATCACTCAGGGCTCCAGAAGAGAGCAGGGCAACTTTTCCAGAATCCTTCAAGCTTGAGATTATGTTAAGACATATGGCAGACGAGGGAGATCTTGCCACACTGACACCGATTATTCTCTCAGGAAAGGCACATTGAGAACTTGCCTCCAGCATTCTCCAAGTGTTTCAAGCCGTTATCCAAGACGGCATCCAGATAATGCAAGTTACGATCCCAATCTAGAAGGGAGCACAGATCAGGATGATTCCATGGTGTGCTGGGATCCCCTTCTGTTTTAGGGAACTGGGAACTGCATGGGGTTTGGGCAAGGCTGTGGGAGCCAGATGTCAATGGACATGGCCAAAGCTGCAGAGAGGCCTGGGGAGCTCTGGGTTGGCTCTGGTCACTCTCCACCCTCTTTGCAGGCCCTGTGCAACATCTCTGGAGGGGCAGCAGGACCAGCAGAGAGCCTCTCGAGACTCTCTCCCTCCCACAGAGGAAACCCTCCCTAAAGCCCTGGGGAAAGCCATCCCCAACACTTCCCAGGGAGAAGGGAGCACTGTCCCGGGAAAGCGGACCGAGGCCGTGGGCTCACCTGCTCGCTGTGCTCGCCACGGAGCAGCCTGGGCAGCCCTGTCAGCCAGGGCCACTGCCAGGAGGAGCAGGAGGAGGAGGCACAGAGCAAAGGCCATGGTGCCTTGCCCACTGCCAGTCCTGCAGCTCTTGCTGCCACCACTGTCCTGACACCGCTGTCCCAATGTCAGCACCGCTGCTGCCGCCGCCGCTGCTGCCACAACAGTCGTGGTCAAGGACTGACTGCTCGCTCCTTGTGGTGCTGTGCAACCACGGGGCTCTGGCACCTCTGTGACCTCAGAGCCTGCTGTCACCTCAGCCTGCTGTCACCCCACAGGCTGCTGTGACCTCATGGCCAGGGTGGAATTGTGTGGGGAGTGGGATCTGCCTTCTTCACTAGGGAGCTCATCCTGCCCAGCAGCTCTGTCCAAGGGCTATGACAGGGTCCCAGCCCAGCTGATCTCACAGGCTGGGGGATGAAGGGATGGAGAGCAGCCCTGCTGAGAAGGACTTGTGGCTGCTGCAAGGTGAGAGGCTGGACATGAGCCAGCCATGTGCCTCCAAAGGAGGCTGCCCAGCAGCTTGAAGGAGGTGATTCCACCACCCCTCTGCTCTGGTGCGAGCCCACCTGGAGTACTGCATCCACCTCTGGGTGCCCAACACAGGAAGGACATGGTCCTGTTGGAGCTGGTCCAGAGGAGGGACAAAATGCTCTGAGGGCTGGAGCCCCTCTGCTTTGGAGACAGGCTGGGATAGCTGGGGGTGTTCAGCCTGGAAGGGAGAAGGCTCCACAGAGACCTGATTGCTCCCTTTCAGTACTTTAAGGGGGCTTGTAAAAAAGACAGGACAGAATTTTTAGTAGGGCCTGTTGTGACGAGACTGAGAGGGAATGTTTTCAATCTAAAGGACAGTAGATTCAGACTAGACATAAGAAAGACCATTTTTACATTGTGGGTTTTGAAACCCTGCCACAGGTTGCCCGGAGAGGTGAGCATCCATCCCTGCTGACATTCAAGCTCCTGCTCTGAGCAACCTGATCTAAAGGTGTCCCTGCTCACTGCACTAGATGGCCTTTAAATGTCCCTTCCAAGCCAAGCCATTCTGTGCTCCTGTGCACCATCAAAGCAGTGCTGGAATAATGCTGGGGTGATGATGCTGGCACCTGTGTTTTGGTAGTGATGCCATTTAGCTGTTGGCCAAGAGAGGATTGATGGGCTGCACAGTGAAGTCTGCAGAGAACAGTGTGCTCAAGGAGAAACAGGAGAGGAATGTTGCTTCCAGTTCAGATAAATGCCAGCATTTTGCTGTCCATTCCTCGTTAAGAAATAAAGGAATGTCCTCAAGATCCCTTCAATGTGGGTGCACTATTGGTGTATCAGTACTTGTGTTCTGTAAAACAGGTGAGTTGTTACAGCTTCTTTCCCCATTTACCACTGGATAAAATCCAAATACTGCATTGCTCCATGTCTACTTTCTTCCAAGTAAAGGCAGATTTTGTTCATTCTTGAGTGGGACATATTCATCTGTTGACAAGCAAATTCTTCTTGCCATTCACACCATGTTGATTTGCTCTAATCGGATTGTAATTAAGACCTACCTCTCACTGTAATTAAGAGTGATGGATTGTGAGGCAAAGTGTTGCATAATTTGCCCTGGAGAGAGTTTTTCTCTAATTCAATGACATATGAAGACAAGTGTAGCCTACCATACCTCTGGCATTAGTCTCCCACTCTGTCCTTTCCTCTCACCCAAGGGGAGGATCGAGGTCTGCAGGTCTCATCTGTGCACAGAAAGAGTTAATATCTCACCCAGACCTGCAGATGCTCATGATGGTTTCTGCCGGGCAGTGGCCGAAGCAGTCACGGTGATGGATTTCAGGCAGCGCTGGGGCTGTGCCAAGATCTCAGGGGGCCCGGCCAGAACAGTCGTGGCTGTTCTGCCCTCATGGCTGGTCCCAGGCCCCTGCTCCCTTCAATTGCAGCTGCGGGCCGATGGCTTCCCCTCCCTGTGCCCGGCAGCCGCTGGGGCCGCGCGGGCCGTGCTGAAGGGGCCTGGCCCAGCCCAGAGCCGCTCCCGGGGCCTGGCGGAGCCCGGCTCGGTGCAGGCCAGGCTGGAGCAGGGCCGGCCTGACCAGCACCCAGTTAACTCTTCACAGCTGGAAACAACAGAGAGCTTTCCTGGGCGTGCCTGTCTTTAAAATGGGGATTTCACACAGGAGGATCCAGCTTCTAAATGGTTTAAAAGGGTGTCAATTCTCAGAGCCAGCCAGCCATTGGTTTTCCTAAGCACAGAGGAAGATCTTAGCAGCCCCCTCCTAGAAAAATCATTTGCATGGGTGGCTTCTTCCCTCCTCACCAAATATCAACTAATACAAAACCAGCACAGACACTCAGGGTGTAACAGGAAGCAATTTTGAAGCAATTGTTTTAAAGCAAAATCAGTTATTAAGCACAGAGATTGATGTCACTCCCCCATTCCACTGGAGAGGGACAGTGACTCTGCCACCTCCCCCCTGGCCAGCCCATTCCAATTCCCAATCAGCCTTTCTGGGAAGAATTCCTTCCTATTGTCCAGCCTAAACCTGCCCTGGTGCAGCTTAAGGCTGTGTCTCCTTGTCCTGCCCTCCAGCAGATCCCCACTCGCAGCCAGCTTGGTGTCATCTGCAATTTGTGAGTGCTGGACTCGACCCCCTCAGCCAGACCCTCAGTGAAGATATTAACCAGGACTGGGCCCAGCACAGATCCCTGGGGACACCACCAGGGACTGGACACCAGCTGGATGCAGCACCATCCCCACCACTCTCTGGGCCCGGCCTCCAGCCACTTCTGCAGCCAGCAAAGAGTGCTCCTGTCCAAGCCGTGGGCTGCAGCTTTTCCAGGGAATGCTGTGGCTCTCCGTGTCCAAGGCCTTGCTGAAGTCCAGCTCGACACATCCAGAGCCTGTCCCACACCCACCAGGCGGGTCAGCTGGTTATAAAAGGAGATCAGGTTGGTCAGGCAGGACCTGCCCCTCCTAAAGCCACGCTGGCTGGGTCTGACCCCTGGGCCATCCTGGAGGTGCCGTGGGATGGCACTCAAGGGGATCTGTTCCAAAACCTCCCCAGGCACCGAGCTCAGGCTGACAGGCCTGCAGTTCCCCAGAGCCTCCTGCCAGCCCTTCTTGGGGATGGGCTCACACTGGCACCTCCAGTCCTCTGGGACCTCCCCAGGAGCCAGGACTGATGAGGAGAAATGATGGAGAGCAGCTTGGGGAGCTCATCCACCAGCTCCCTCATCCCCCTAGCATGGATCCCATCCGATCCCATCCACCTGTGAGCATCTGAGTGGCTCAGCAGGTCTCTGACTGCTTCCTCCTGGATTACAGGGGGCTCTTCTGCTCCCTGTCCCCATCTACCAGCTCAGGAGAACACTTGTCCTGAGGAAAACCTGTCTTAACGTTGAAAACTGAGGCAAAGAAGGTGTTGAGTACCTCAGCCTTTTCCTCATCTTTGGTAACCATATCCCCCCCAATAAGGAATGGAGGTTGTCCATAGCCTTCCTTTTGCCATTAATGTATTTATAAAAACATATTTATTATCCTTGACAGAAGCAGCCAGGTTAAGCTCTAATTGAGCTTTCACCTCTCTACTTTTCTTTCTGCATGACCTAATGACATCCTTAGACATTTCCTGAGTTGACTGTCCCTCTGTCCAAAGGTGATGCACCCTCATCTTTTCCTTGAGTTCCTGCGAAAGCTCCCTGCCCAGCCAGGTCGGTCATTATCCTCACTGGCTCATTTTTTTGTCACAGAGGGACAGGCTGTTCCTGCTCCTTCAAAATTTCTTTCTTGAAGTGTGTCCATCCTTCCGGGAATCCATTGTTTTAAAAGGCTGTTTCCCTTAAAAAAACTGAGCAGCTGATTTGGTACTCCTCATATCTGCATCCTTAATCGGCTGAAGTCTGTTCTTCCTAAGTCCAGTGTAGGAGTTTTGTTGATGCCCCTCCTTCTTTCACAGAATATTTCAAAACTCGATGATTTCATGGCCACTGTACCCCAGGCAGCCTCCAACCCCCACATCCCCCAGCAGCCCTTCTCTGTCTGTGAACAGCAGGAGACACAGCTTTCCTTGGCAGTGGGAAGAGAAGGAAACCTCCCCAAAGTGCAGCTTGGCAGCTTCAGCCGGGAGGGGAGGAGAAAGAAAAGTTCCTGCCAGGGTAGAATTTTGGTGCAGGAGGTGTCCCAGCGTGAGACTGGACCATGCCATGGCTGAGTGTGCCAGGAGCCGGCAGTCAGTGGGGCCCAGGGATGCTCCAAGGGACTTGGAGTTTTGCTTCTGACTCCTTGAGCAGCTTCTTCAACCTTCTCTCAGTGCCTGAGGGTCCTGGACTCAGCCCCAAATGCACCCTGGGGTTCATTAAAATACAGAAAGCCTCGGGGGCTCTTTCTCTTCCTTCCATTTTCTTCAAGTCCAAGGCTTGTGCAGCTGCTTGGAGTCAGTTTGGAGTTCTGTTAAGGAGGAAGATTTGAAAATCCACCACTTTTCTTTTTTTTTCACAATCAAGGGGATACTTTTTTTAATTTTCTAGTTGAGAGAAGAGGTGACAGAAGCATTCCCCAAGTGATCCTGATGCTGAATGTCTCCTGAGGAGGTCTGGTCACAGAGAAGAATGAGCCCCTTGTGGGCTGCCCCTGTTTGGACAACCTGCTCCTCACCCCGAGCCTCAGCATGTCTGACATCGCCCACCTGGGACTGACATCCCAAAGCATTGATAACATTTATCAACTTTTCTTTATTATTAAAATCTAATAAATTAATAAAAATAAATTTTTAATTTTTATAATAATTTTATTCTGTATTTTTATAACCTAATTTTTATATTTATATAAAAGAATTGATAGATTTTTAGCATTTAAAAACATTATTGGTCCTTGGTTCAAAGTACAATTCCCTTCATTAATTAATTGACTACTATTTCTCCCTCTTTATGCTAATTACTCCTATTTTTAGTTCTTTGATCATCATTTTTAAATTATTCTCAGACAGAGTAAAAGGGGCCACTTTGGGGTCCACGGAGACTTTTCTGGGAAACATGTGGAGCAGTTTTGGGTCTGGGGAGGGAATTTAGAGAGAACTTGGGGGTCTGGAGGACACTTGGGGGAGCCGGGTGGGCACTTGGAGGGGCACTTGGGGATTCTGTGGGACAATTCGGGGTCAGGGGGAGCACTTTGGGGTCCAGGGGGGCACTTGGAGGTCAGGGAGGGGAATCTGGGGGCCCTTCGGGGTCCGGGCGGGCACTTGGGGGGCTGTAACGGGGAATCTCTGGGCCGCGGGGGATGATGGGAGTTGTAGGCGCCGGTATAATACGGTTTAACGGGGCCGCGGAGCATCACGGGAGTTGTAGGCGCAGCTCCAATGGGTTCCGGTGAGCCGCGGAGCATGACGGGAGATGGAGTCCCGGCTGGAATAGCGCTCTACGGGCGCCGCCGAGCATGATGGGAGCTGTAGTTCCGGAAGTGGCTCGGAAGGCGCGTTCGTCGGTGTGGGGAAGCGCTTGGAGAACACTTTTGCGTCCGAGCCGTGGCTGCAGGTGCTCGGGGCGAATGTATATGGTTCGGGAGCACTTGGGGGGAACCTGGGGACCTGTAACCGGGCTCTTTAGGGCGCGGGGCACGGCAGGAGGTTTGGGCGTGGAGCTGTGCTCTGGGATGATGGGAGATGAATTCCCAGGAGTGGCTGGAAGGGGCATCTGTGGGGTCGGGAGCATTCGGGGATCCAGAGACGCTTTGGGGGGTCCCGAACGGGCGCTGAGGGGGCACTCGGGGATCCTGGAGGGTTTGGGGGACACATGGGACCTATGGGGGGCGATCCCGGGGTTCTGGGGAGCCCAGGGCGTATTCCCAGTTCCTCACAACCTGGTCTCAATTGTCCCCTGGAGGCTCCTACTCACTGCCAGTATCATCCCAGTATGATCCCAGTATGATTCCAGTCTCCCTCAGTGTGATCGCAGTCTCTCCTGGCATGGGCCCAGCTACTCCCAGTATGATCCCAGTATGATCCCAGAATGATGTCAGTACACAGCCAGTGCAATCTCAGCCACTGCAGGATGATCCCAGTACAAACCAGTCCCTGCCAGTGCTGCCACTCCTGGGATCCCCAGCCCTCTCTGTGTTCCCCCCTCCCACATCTCCCCAGAGGAGCCCCAAGGGCTGGCAGTCCCCAGCCAGGGTCCCCAGCCAGCCCCAGGTTGGATCTGCAGCCCCCAATTTTCCCAGTTTCCCTCTCCTTTTCCCCGGGCCGGGTTCCCCCCGTCCCCAGCGGGTGGGAGCAGCTGAGAGCCCCGCGCTGCCCATCCCGACCTGTCCCGGCTCCATCCCCGCTCCTGCCGTGGGCTGTGAGGGGTTCGGGAACAGGGCACCGAGGGTGTCACTGCTCCTGGGGGAGGAGGAGGAGGGATGGAAGAGGAGGGGTGAAGAAGGAGAGTGAGAAGGGGTGGAAGTAGGAGAAGGAGGTGGGCTCAGGGAGGAGGTGGAGGAGGGAGGAAGAGGCAGAGCAAGTGGAAAAGGAGGGACAAAGGGGGATCAGGTAAAGGAGAAGGAAGCACGAGGTCAAGCACTCCCTGAATTCACAGCCCCCCACCCGTGGATCATACCCACCAATCCCACAGGTGACATCTCCCCACAGGGAGGGGGAACTAGGCCTGGTATCCTGCAGGGTTCGTGGGCTGGGATTTCTGGAAGGGGGATGTTTGGAGAATGAACTCCAAAGCTGAGCAGAAAATGCCTCTTGGGGGGTCCCAGCATCCCTAAGTGGGGAGATGGAAACGGGGAACTTTTCAGATTCCTGGCACTCCCAGCAGCCTGGGGAGGGCAGGGACCGAGCAGACTGGGGACCACCAGTGTAAGTGTGACCCCCTGCAACTGGGACAGGGTGAACCCCTGAAGACCAGAGGGGAGAGACCAGAGATGAGGAACTCCTGGGAGGCATTTTCAGGGCTGAATCTTGGTGTCTGGGAGGTTTTTATGGACCCCAGATGTCCGGTGACTTATAGAGATGGACTTGGGTCAAGGGACCTGCAAACTCAACGTCCTCATCCCTTGTATTTCCCCAAACCAGGGTTTCCTATTCCCAAACCTTGGCCAGATGGAGAAGGAGGCTGTGAGGAAGAGGAAGATGCCCCAGGACACCCAGGCAGGTGAGGAGGAAGTCAGTGCCCCTTTCCCCCTCTCTCCTGCTCCGTCTCCCAGCCCAGCATGGCCCCCGGCTGCAGGACAACCCCGCTGCCGACGCCGTCCTGCCGGGGACGCACTGGGGGGATCTCCTTCCCCTTCCCTCTGGCACGGAGGCAAATCCCATCCTCTCCTTGTCCTTCCTCCCCCAGACAGGGAGCTGAGGATGGAGACCAGGGAGGACAAATCCCTGGTGCAGAACCTCATGGAAGAGGCTGATTTGAGCAGCTCCACCACACAGGAATCCAATGAGGAGGAAAATCCCCGGAGATCCCGCAGGAGGAGGGGCTCCAAACCCAATCCAGGGTGCTCTGAGGAGGAAAGACCCACCCTGTGCTGGGAAGGCGGCCAGAGATCCAGCCGGGGCTCTGAGCTGGTGGTCCATGAGCAGCTTCAGGATGGGGAGAAGCCCTACAAGTGCTTGGAGTGTGGGAAGAGCTTCAGCCACAGAAACCGCCTGATCTGCCACCAGATGATCCACACCAGTGAGAGGCCCCATGAGTGTGGTTACTGTGGGAAGGGCTTCAGCTGCAACTCCAAACTCATCATCCACCAACGTAGCCACACTGGGGAGAGGCCCTACGAGTGTGGCGAGTGTGGGAAGAAGTTTCAGACCAGCCCCCATCTCCTCAGGCACCAGCGGATTCACACGGATGAGCGGCCCTTCCGCTGCCCTGACTGTGGGGAGGGCTTCAAGCGAAACTCCAACCTCGTCACCCACCGGCGCATCCACACTGGGGAGAGGCCCTACGAGTGTGGGGAATGTGGGAAAAGCTTCACCCACAGCAAGAGCCTGATCCTCCACCAGAGGACCCACACTGGGGAACGTCCCTATGAGTGTGGGAAATGTGGGGTGACCTTCAGATGGAGGTACCAACTGACCATCCACCAGATGATCCACACTGGGGAGAGGCCCTACGAGTGTCCTGAGTGTGGGAAGAGGTCTCAGACCAGCTCAGATCTCCTCAGGCACCAGCGGATTCACACGGATGAGAGGCCCTTCCGCTGCCCCGACTGCAGGAAGGGCTTCAAGCACAACTCCACCCTCATCAACCACCGGCGGATCCACACTGGGGAGAGGCCCTACGAGTGTCCCCAGTGTGGGAAGAGCTTCACCCGGAGCTCTAACTTGACCAAACACCAACGGAGGCACCAGTAAGGGAAGCCCTTTGTGTGCTGCCCCAGCTCCATCCCCCATCAGAGGACCCACGTTGGGCAGAGCCCTGATGACCCACGTTCCCAGTGATCTGTGTTGGGAACACACTGGGGTGATGGTCATTTTATTTTGGTTTCAATTATCTTTTGATTCATTCTCATCCCTTTAAAACCAACAAATGGTGGTAAAAATCAACAAATTCATCAAAGGCATCTAAAACCTCACATTTTACTAGTGCTTCAAGGCAATCTGGGAGATACTTGGGAGGATTTGGGGGATGTGGGGTTATTTGGTGGCATTGTCTCCATTTCTTGGCACTCAAAGAGACAAGAGGGATCGATCTGTCACAAGAGGGATCGATCTGTCACCTCAAAACCATTCAATGCCACTGAATCCTACTCAGCCCCTCTCCAAAATTATTAAATTCCACAGCCCCTCAGGGTGTGATGCTTTAAGTTTTAGCTTTCATATTTTTCATATTCTGCGCTACCTAGGTTTTTATTTTTGAACTTCCTGTTAAGTGTTAGTGAGCTCTCTTCACAGAGTAGGTAGACAAAACAATTCCTTTTCTAGCTTGATACCAAGGACAGTCGTTACAGGTTCCAGGCCCAAAAGCATAAACAAGGGTGGACTGAAGAGAGAAAACAAGAAGGACGGGACTTGATCATCTGAAGCTGTAACTGGACAATGAACCCAAATATGCAGATGGACCTAAACTTCTAAAAATGTGACATCAGTTGTCCATTTTTATGACCATTTTTGCTCCACCTTGGGTGTAGCCCTGGCCAGGCTCTTGTATTGCCCAAGGTGTATCTGTAATGTGCTGGTCGTGAGTGGGGAGACAAAATCCACGACTCGTGCTCCAGTTGCTCATCAGACAAAACTGCTTTGTTTATTATTCAGAATTCACTTGAATACCAAGTTCAAATTTCCCAGGCTAGACAGTCATTGGCTAATACTTCTCTCCCTGCCCTGCATCTTGGCCAATGGTGTGCAGTGGTTCAGACATGAATTCGGCTGGCTAAATTAGATTTGTGTTATGGCTAAAGTAGATTTACTGCTAAATTAGATTTGTGTTATGTCTAGATTTACTTTGTCCAGTCCTGACCAGCTGTACTGTGACCATACTGTGACTATTCACCCTTTTTGGTTAAATTAAAAAATATAAAATGCTCTCTGTTATCCTATCTGCAAGGGCCCTTTGCAGACATGATAACAGGGACAGCATGGGTTTAATTTGAATGAAGTTTTCTAATTAACTTGACACACTTAATTCTCTTCAGCAAGCAATATGCTTTATGTACTAAATTGAGTTTGCAACACTCACTTCCAGGAGCTGGCAGACAGGATCACAATCCTTTAAGCTAACATGCCACAGGTTAACTACTTATAGTTAAAAGTTACAACTTAACATTAAAAAACAAGAAATTGTTTAGAACTGAGATTATACCTGAACTCTTTAAACAAGAAACAAAAAACATTCAACATTTAGAACCATGAGAAAAACCCAACTTAGCAGAAAAGCAATTTGTAAACAAACCATTTTTAAATGAACTGTCTTTTCAAGAGTCCGATTTTCATGTTGATTAAGTTGTTGTGGTTCTTCAATCTCCTCCATCACATCCGTAGAGGTACTGTCAGGAGGGTGTTGTTTGTGGTCTTTGGCTGTATGTTCGACTCTTTCACATCGGTTGCAGCTTGCATTATCACTTCTTTGTCCCTGAGCTGTCCCCTGTGGAATGGGCTTGTGTGGACAGTTTATTTTCCCGTGGCCTTGTTGTCCACACTTGTAGCAATGGGGTGTGAGATTAACAGCAGCTGTAATAGAATTGGCTAACATATCCGTGTTAGGAGATCCAGTCCCAACCTTAGCACATGCTGTAATCATCTCCTCCAGAGATGGATTCTCTTGAGGTAATGCATCTATAATTTTTCTGCAGTCTTGGTTTGCATTATCTCGTGCCAGTTGTAGCATTAATTAACCCCTTGCTTCACTGTTCGTGATTTGCTTTTCCATAGCATCCTGCAAATGTTCTATGAATTGCATATAGAGCTCATGGGGGTTTTGTCTTCTACTTGAATAGCTTTGGGTTGGCACTGACAAGTTGGTAATTTGTGTTAGAGCTCGCATGGCTAAGTCTTTCACTTGTGTTAGAATTGCAGAGTTCAAGCACTCTGGGTTTGGGGATCTTCTGATACTGCTAAATGATTTATTGTATGAACAGCCTTAGCTACTTTGCTTTCTGGGGTCCCACCACACATTCCTCCCTTTTGTTTTTCGATAATTCCTGTTAAAGTGCCATGTGCTTTTCCCACAATGGCCTGTTTTATTGTTATTTGAGGAACACCAGTGTGGTGTATTACACTCCAGGGCTGTAGGAAATGTTTTGTTTTCTGTGAGATGTATGTTGTTTTGATGCTATGAGGGACGCTCAAAACAGCAAAGGCTGACTGCCAGTGTGCAGTGGCATCCCGACCCTTTTCTCTTGTGTGTTTTATAGCACATATTGCTGATGAGAAGGTAGCTATGGATAAGTGTACATATTTTAAATGTCTAAATTCAGGGATGTGTGTGACATGGGTTTGACAGATTTGTAAGGCACGCAGTCCACGAGGGTTTGCTCCCATTTGCAGTGGTGCAGTGTGGCCCTGGTGTCCTGATGGGACACTTGTGGTTGGGTTCTTTTTCCCCCTTGGACTGAAGATTGACGAGAGAGAGGCAGTTTTCTCTTGTTTGGACTTGGTTGTTTATTCTTCTTTTATCTCCATTACATGTATACAGGGTACAAGGAGCTACAAGCAGCTATGTGCACTAAGATAGAAAGGTGCAAAATGACTAACAAAGATCTTCTTCAAGGTTTTTTATATGTTCATTTACCCAATTAACAAATGCCAAGGAAATATTTTTTCTTAGTGACCCAATGACCCAACACCTGTGCGCTGCACTGCAGCATTCTTTATCCAATTACTTACTACTACCCAAAAACCTCTAGAAGAAGAAGATGAAGAAGAAAGGAGACAACACCCTGAATCCTCCAGCTTGTCCTCTATTTTCTAAACTAGTTTAAACTCCAAACTTTAACTTTTTCATGCAGTGACATAAAAAATCTCTCTAATCTACACACACTCCTAGTTTTTCTATTTAACAGTTGTTTTCATGGTGTTCTATGAAATCCAGTGTTTTCTTGGATGTCAGAGCCAGGTATCAGAGATAAGGGCACATTCTCAATGCCTCTGACTCCAACAATAAACTAAGTTGAATATTAAGTGCTATTCCACTGTTAAATCCTGAAGTCATATGTTATAAGTTAGCTTAAATACTGTTAAGTGATTCTGCTAAATTGTGATGTTTGAAGTATAAATTAAGGAATAAGCAAAGTCCTGTTAAGTTTGAGCTCTGTTAAGCTCAAACACACACACACACACACAACACACACACACACACACACACACACACACACACACGGACAGTTCTGGGTTCATTTCTGGTTTAGTTGCCTGGATTTTGTTTGGTTTTGTTGTTGCTTTGTTTCCTTGCTGTGCCTGAAGTGTCCAGTCAGGAGCAGAGTGACTCTTGCCAAGGAACTTTGTGCTGCTGGTGCTTAATATTAAATCTGGTTTTTGCTGCTCCCTTGCCGGGGATTTCTTAAGCGCTCTCAAGTCCTCGTTGGTGACAGGGTGAAGGAGCCCTGACCCAGGCTCTGGCCCTGGGGGACATGGGGACACTGACAGGGGGTCCCTGTCCCCCTGTCCCAGGCCCCACAGCCCTTGGGATGTCCCACAGCCATTCTGTGATGTCCCAGCACCTCTGAGATAACAGAACCTACTCTCTGATGTCACAGCCTTCTCTCTGACATCCAACACTCTTCTCTGTGATGTCACACAGCTGCTCTGTGATGTCACAATCTGCTGTCTGATGTCACAGAGCCATCCTCTGCAATTGCTCTGTGACATCACAGCCCACTCTGGGATATCACAATGCACTCTGTGTCACAGCCCACTCTATGATGTCACATCACCACCATGTGACTTCACAGCCTGTTCTCGTGATATCTCAGAACCAACCAGTGATTTCACAGTCCACCCTGTGGTGCTCTGTGATGTCACAACCTGCTCTTTGGTGTCAGAATCCTCTCTGTAATGATATACATTCAACTTCTGATGTCATAGTCATGTCTCTGATGTCACAACCCACTAAGTGACATCACCCAGCCCACTCTGTGATGTCACAGCTTGCTCTATGATGTCACAGAATCCCCTCTATGATGCCATAGCTCAGTGACCTCACACAACAAACTCTGTGATGTCACAGCCCCATCTGTGACCTCACACAACCCACTCGGAGCTGTCACACAGCCCCTTTCTGACATCCCAGCTGCTCTGGGGCTCCAGGACACAGCCACAGAGGTGCTGCTGTGACACAGCCCCCTCTGGCACATCCCACAGCCCCTGCCAGTGCTGAGCCCCTGGCAGCTCTGTCTGGGCCTGCTCGTGTCCCTGAGCTGCCCTGGCAGGGCCCCAGCCCTGCTGGGCTGTGCTCAGGAGCTGCTCCTGGCCAGAGCTGTCTCTCTGCTGTGGTCTGTTCCCATGGCAACATCTGAGGTCCTGTAACAAATCTGATCCTTGGTAGGCAACCATCACCAGGACCTGTTGCTAAGGTCTGTTTCTATGGCAACCATCACAGCCCCTGTTGCTATGGTCAGTCCCTTGGCAGCTCCATGGAGACCCCATGCCAGGGGTGGTTGCCATGGACACCAGCTCAGGCCTGGAGCCAGAGTCCATTGCCATGGCAACCATTTCCAGTCCCATCCCCAGGCTCATGGGATCACAGAGCCACAGAATTGGCTGAGTTGGGAGGGACCCATGGGGATCCTCCAGTCCAACTGCTGGCCCTGCACAGGACACCCCAACAATCCCAGCCTGGGCCTGGCAGCGCTGGCCAAACGCTGCTGGAGCTCAGCCAGCCCTGGAGCTGGGAGCCTTCCCTGGGGAGCCTGTTCAGTGCCCCAGCAGCCTCGGGGGAAAAACCTTTTCCTCACATCCAGCCTAAACCTGCCCGCCTCAGCTCCAGCCGCTCCCTCCACTCCTGTCCCTGGGCACCAGAGGGAAGAGGTTCCCACAGCCCCCAGCCAGGGACCCGCTCCCAAGGCTGCTGCCATGGCAACCAGGCCTGGCACCAGCTGGGATGCTCGGTTTCCATGGGCTGGGCTTCAGGAATGGCATTCCCCAATTTCCTGCTCCTGCTGAAACCATGCTGCTGCTCGCTTCTCTCCCACCTCCCATGGAAAGCAGAAAAGGCAAAGATCCCAGGCTGGGATAAGAACAATTTATTGAGAACAGCAACGAGATAAGGAAGAAACAGGAACAGGAAAAATTTTGGTAAAAGAAGGGATAAACCAAACTATTTACAGGGAAAACTACAACACTACTGACGGCCTCTTCCCTGCCACTTATTTCCTCCTGCCTGTGAAGGACACCCTTCTCCTCTGGTGAGAGAGAGGGAATCCTTTTCCTGCCCCCGGTAATGACCTGAGAGGGGATTGAATATGATGACACGGACATGGTCAGACTCTCATGTTCTTTGATCCCCCATCATGTCATTGCCATGGGCAGGAAAAGGTACAGATGTCTTCCCAGCATGGATCCCAGGGAACATGGATCACCAGGTCTCTTCCCAACATCGGTCCTCCAAGGGGGGATGAGGCTGGAGCTGTGGAGAAAGCTCTTCCTGCACTTTGGTGCACTTGCAGGGCTTCCCTTACTGGTGCCTCCGTTGGTGTCTGGTCAAGTTAGATTTGTCTGAGAAGCTCTTCCCGCACTGGGGACACTCGTAGGGCCTCTCCCCAGTGTGGATGCGCTGGTGGGTGACGAGGGTGCAGTTGAGCTTGAAGCCCTCCCCACAGTCAGGGCAGCGGAAGGGCCTCTCCTCTGTGTGAATCTGCTGGTGCAGGAGGAGATTTGAGCTGCTGTGAAACCTCTTCCCACACTCAGGACACTCGTAGGGCCTCTCCCCAGTGTGGATGCGCTGGTGGACGATGAGTTGAGAGCTCCAGCTGAAGCCCTTCCCACATTGCCCACACTCATAGGCCCATTCCCCAGTGTGGATCATCTGGTGGCAGATCAGGCGGTTGCTCCGGCTGAAGCTCTTCCCACACTCCAAGCACTTGTAGGGCTTCTCCCCATCCTGAAGCTGCTCATGGACCACCAGCTCAGAGCCCCGGCTGGATCTCTGGCCACCTTCCTGGCACAGGGTGGGTCTTTCCTCCTCAGAGCACCCTGGGATGGGTGAGGAACCACTCCTCCTGTGGGATCTCTGGGGCTTTTCCTTCCTCCTTGACTCCTGTGCTGTGGAGCCGTTCAAGACGGCCACTTCCATGAGGTTCTGTCCCAGGGGTTTGTCCTCCCTGGTCTCCATCCTCAGCTCCTTGTCTGGGGGAGGAAGGACAAGGAGAGGATGGGATTTGCCTCCGTGCCAGAGGGAAGGGGAAGGAGATCCCCCCAGTGCGTCCCCGGCAGGACGGCGTCGGCAGCGGGGTTGTCCTGCAGCCGGGGGCCATGCTGGGCTGGGAGATGGAGCAGGAGAGAGGGGGAAAGGGGCACTGACTTCCTCCTCACCTGCCTGGGTGTCCTGGGGCATTTTCCTTGCAGCCTCCTTCTCCATCCAGCCAAAGTTTAGCAATAAGAAATCCTGGTTTGAGGAAAATGCAATGCATGAACACATTGGGTTAGATGTTTCTCTCAAAAGCTATCTCAAGAAGTCACCAGGCATCTGGTGCTCATATAAACCACCAAAACAGCAAGATTCAGTCTCCAAAAATACACAAATGGCCAAGATTCAGCAAAAACACCCAAGCATGAATTTCTCCACTCTGGTCTCTCCACTGTAGGGTCCTGGAGGCTCCCCTGTCTGGATTGCTGAGGGTCAAGTTCGGATTGCTGTTCCCCCTCTCTGTCTGCTGGGGCTCCTGGCAAGCCAGGAGGTTCCCCTTCTCTGGCCTCACCACTTTGACATCCCAGGAGTCCTGCGTGGTCAGCACTGTCTGGGCTCCCTGTTTCAGGCTCCTGGGGTATCCCTGGGCCCCCTTGTCCATGCTCCCAACATCTGCAGGCTTCGGGAGCACCCCCAGCTCTGGCATTGCCCGTTTCTGCTGCCCCCATTGCCGCTTTCCCTGCCAGCCCTGCTGGTCCCGGGCGATCCCCACACGGCTCCGGGCTGACAATGCAGCCCCTGAGGCGGGCAGAGCAAGCCCCAGCACGGGGGGAGCCTGCATGCTCCGCTCCCTCGGCAGCCGCGCCCAGCCCCGGGCACAGAGCTCCGGCAGCCCCCATTGCCGCCCCCTCCCCAGAGACCCCCGGGGACCCCCGCAGCCGGGGCTGCCTCTGAGCCAGGCGGCCCCCGAGCCCGGCTGCGTGGCCAGGGGGGCACGGCGAGCCCGGGGCCTCTGTGCCAGCGCTTGTCCCGCTCTCCCTCAGCCTCTGCCCGGCCCGGCCCAACCCCCGAGCCCCGCCAGGCCCCGCACGGCCACGGCCGGCCCGGGCCGCTCCCCTCGGAGCCCTCTGCGGACACGGCGCCGGCCCGGCCACACGGACCCGCCTGTGCTGGGGGCCCACGGGCCGCCCAGGGCCGCTCCGCCCGGGCCGGGGCTGCTCCAGCGCTCCCCGCACCCGCGGGGCTGCAAACCGCTGGGCACAGCTCACAAAAAAACATTCCCCCAGCCCCACAAAACACCAAAATACCAATCGGCCATCACCCCCGACAAAAAACAATCCAAACCTCAAACCCACAAACCGACCGCTTCCAGCCTCTCCTCCTGCGCCTTCCCAGGGATCCCAAGCCCGCGGGAATGCCCCCGGAGCGGGACAGAAAGCTGCTCCGGCCGAGGCACTTTGAACACCCTGGGCTCTCCTCTGGGGGCCCTGCAACACCCGCCAGTGGAACCTCGCCGTGCAAAGGAACGATTTTGGTGCTCCCTGGGGAGGCCAGAACTGAAACTTTGTTCCTTTTGCCTCGGGCCAGAGACCCCCGGGCTGTTTTCTGCACACACTTCCAGCCCCCAGCGCTTGCTGCAGCCGCTCCCTGCAAATGTCCCACTGCCAGGGCCCTGTCCTTGCTGTCACCCGCTGTGGCTGGCCATGAACAGAGCTCCTGCACTTGCATTTCCAGCTGCTGTGCAACCAGAGCTGCGGGATCTGCAGCTGCCTGAATGCAAAACCTGGCAGAGGAGCCTCTCTCGAGGGGGAAATCTCCCCTTCCTGAGCCAGCCCGTGGCAATGCTGCCATTCTCTGCTGCTGCTGCTGCTGGGGCACTCGGGGCTCTGGCCGAGCAGGAAAGGTGACCCTGAGCCAGGAGCTTTCCTTGGCTGCAGCAAAGCCTCGGTGCACAAAGACCTTCCCGGTGCTGTGCTTGTTTGCTTTTTATAAATTAACTCCCCCTGTGAGCTGTGGGCAGAGCTCTGTAACTGTGTGTGACACTTGTCTGTGGCACTGTGGGGGTGGCCAAGGGGACCTTCCCCGAGCTGTCTGCAGAGGAATCCACAGCAGCCCAGGCCGGGGGTGCTCAGTGGCCGCTCAGTTCCGCTGACTGGACGCGGCTCTGGACGCTTCCCTTGGAGCGTCTCCAGGGAGGGAACGCTGGGGCTGTCCCGGCTGTGGTGTCACTGCCAGGGGAACTCTGGGGCTGCTGTCCCGGCTGTGGTGTCACTGCCAGCGGAACGCTGGGGCTGCTGTCCCGGCTGTGGTGTCACTGCCAGGGGAACGCTGGGGCTGCTGTCCCGGCTGTGGTGTCACTGCCAGGGGAACGCTGGGGCTGCCCCGGCTGTGGTGTCACTGCCAGGGGAACGCTGGGGCTGCCCCGCTCCTGCCCCACCCCATCAGCTCTGCCAGCGCCTCCAGGGGACACAAAGGCTGAGCCAAAGGCTGAGAGTTGCACAAGGGGCTGAGCTGGGATCTGGGACCCATTGGGATCATGGAGTCCAGCCCCCGGCCCTGCACAGACACCCCAACAATCGCAGCCTGTGCATCCCTGGCAGCGCTGGCCAAAGGCTCCTGGAGCTGCGGCAGCCTCGGAGCCGTGCCCATTCCCTGGGGAGCCTGGGCAGTGCCCCAGCCCCCTGGGGGGGAAGAAGCTTTTGCTGATCTCCAGCCCAGCCCTGCCCTGGCCCAGCTCCAGCCGTTCCCTCGGCTCCTGTCCTTGCTCACCTGGGCAGAGATCAGAGCTTGCCCAGAGAAGCTGTGGCTGCCCCTGGATCCCTGGAAGTGTCCAAGGCCAGGTTGGATGGGGCTTGGAGCAGCCTTGGATAGTGGAAGGTGTCCCTGCCCATGGCAAATGATGGAATGATAAGGTTCACTTAAGGTTTAAGGTCTCTTCCAAGCCAAGGCATTCTGTGATTCTGTGATTTTGGGAGAGATGCTGAAGCTCTGGCTCAGCTTTATCTCAGCAAATGTCTGGACCCAGCAGCAGCCATGGGTGGGATCATCTCCTCCTCTCTCTCGCTGTGGCTGTAACTCACCCAAGGGCAGTGTCATAAATCAAATTGAAATTTGGACAGCTAGGTCTATTGAGTTAATAGCAGTTTAATAAGAAGAAAAAAAATGATACAATTTAGTGAATTGAATACAATAATACAATTTAGTGGATTGAAGAGCAATTTGATATAGAAGGAATACAATTTAGTAAAAGAGTACAATTTCATGAATATATCCATATATATATATATATGTATGAATATATATATGAATATAGCTTACCAGTAAATATGATTGAAGCATAAGTAAAACTGACTGGGGTATGGAGAGGGCTTCTCACCCTGCCTCACATACAAAACAAAGCAATTCAAACTAAACTTATATACTGTATGCTTATACATATTCATTCATGTTTCCCATGTTTCCCCCTACTTCCAATTTTTAAATTTTACACCACTATTCTTCATGGTGCATGCTTCACTTGTTGCTAGGGGGTCTTCTGTCTTCTTTTGGTAGTCTTTTGATGAAGACTTACACTCATCCTCATTGTTCTCTGGATAACCTTACAGGCTGTGTGTGCGTACTAAGTGTTGTGTTATCTACTAATTAAATAAAGTGTTGTGTGCTCTACTAATTAGTCTTACGTTTTATAGTTTTCAGGCCCTATGCCAAAAGTCATTCCAACTTTATCCATCTCAAGGTCGATTTTGTCTTGGGACATCACTTATCACAAAACTACATTTTGTACCTTAATTTTAACATGTAACATCTGTAGAGGGGTACATCTGCCTTGTAACACCAATTCCCTTGATTGCTCCTAAGAATAACTTTCCAAATAGTTACAATTTAGTTAGCACAAATCATTTCCATTTATTACAGGAAAGTGTGAAAACAGAAGCATTGTTTGGTGTGGCCTCCTCTCTGCCTTTCACACCTTTCAGTGCTTTGACCCAGCCCAGAGCTTTCTCCAAGAGTGCAATGAAGCCGCTGTTCCTGCTCCCAGCTCTGGCTCTTCCCAGTCTCTGCCCCTGCCTGGTTTTGTCCCTCTTGCTGTGCCCTCTGTTCCCCCAGGGGGCTGCCCCAGACTGAGGGATCAGATCCAGGCACTGCTGCTGCTCCCTTGGGACCAGCCCCAGTTTGGTTGTTGCTGTCAGTGCCAGCAGAAGCGGTGGCTGGAGCAGCGGGTGCTGACAGTGGCCCAAGGCCCGGGGCTGGAGGGGTCCCTGGGCTGGGGCTGGGAGGGAGCTGCCCCTTGTTCTCCCTCTGCCTCACGCAGAGCTGGGCCAGGCACAAGTGGGGCAGCAGAGCCAACAGGGAGCCTGCGAGTCTCTTCCAGCCGTGCCTGCTCAGAGTTTGGCCTTGGAGCTTCAGGTGGGCAAAGGCAGCTGCTCTGCTCCCTCTGCGTGTGCCCGTGTTCAGCAGTGCTGCTCCATCAGTCTGTGCCCAGCAACGGGGAAAAGCCTCAGCCCTGCAGGGCCAGGAGCTGCCGGGCTCTGCCTGAGCAGCTCAGCCAGCGGGAAGGGAGCTGCTCCACACGGGAACCAGGAGCAAAGGACATGCCTTTTCTAGGACATGCTTTCTGTAAAAACAAAAACAAGCAAACAAACAAACAAACAAAAAACCCATGAAAAAATTATATAAGATAAAAATTACCCCCAAATGTGTAGTGAAAAATCTTCTATAACTCTGCAGTAAGAAAGAGGTAACTGATCTTTTGAAAAAGAGAACTCAGCTTTGATTTTAGTTACTTAGTTTGTACACGTGCTAGTGGAAAGGATACATTAGCTGCCTTCCTTGACTGATTTGATGGATGTTTTCCAATATTAAGATATTTTACACTGCAGTTAAAGGAATAGGAAATTGAAATACATGTTCTTCATGACTGTGTCTTGAGTGTAAAAATTTTGCAGTTTGAAACTTGGACCTAAAGTGTTGCAAATGGAAGTGATAAATCCCAATGGCCTGAGTGAATGCAGCTTTTCCTATGGGATGTGCAGCACTCCAAGGACTTCCTCAGTGGGGCTGTGGCTGCTTGGAGCTTTGTCCTGTGCCACTCCGGGATGTCAGGAAATGGGACTTCACCTGCCACCAGCCCAGGTCACGCTCTGCCACCCCAGCTCCTTGGACCTTGTGTCCCCAAAGAAGACACAAGGTGTTTCTGCTGCTCCACCTTTGCACAGATCCACAGAGAGCTGGGATTATCCCAAGTCTCGTGTCTCCATTGTGCCATATTCCTAAAGAACCAGCAGCCCATCCCGACGAATATGGTGAGTTATGTGGATGGTTGTCAGCTCCCTTTCCTGCCTAGAAATCCTGAAACTGCTTCTAAATGCTGTTCCCTTCAGCTCTTGGACACCTACTGACACAGAGCTGGGGAAAAAAATGCCCTGGCCATGGCTTACAAGGTGAGTTATGCCAAAGTGAGAGCTCTGTGGGAAATCTCTATCCATCCCTATCCTTTTAATATATCTGTACGTGGGGGTGTGCATGGATGTGTCTTGTATGGAAAGGAAGGAGCGTGCAAACAACGTGACTGACACTTTCACTCTCTGTGTTCATTCCATACCCATGGGTACCAAGATATTATGGAAACCTTTGCAAGGACAGACCTTCTGTCCATGGATACAGAGACATCCAAGAGCCCCTGGCACAGACAGACCCTTCTGTCCATGGATACAGAGACATCCAAGAGCTCCTGGCACAGACAGACATTGCTGCTCTTCAGCCACTGACTGGATGACTCCCTGAGACTGGGGCTTGGCCTTCCTTTTGGAGAGGGGCATCAAGGAAGGCTGCAGTGTGATGGAGACTGTGATGGGCTGGGAACTCACTGGGG
>NC_142217.1:66000-102574 GCF_049639895.1 Pseudopodoces humilis
CAATCTAGAAGGGAGCACAGATCAGAACCATTCCATGGTGTGCTGGGATCCCCTTCTGCCTTAGGGAACTGGGCACTGCAAGGGGGTCAGGTAAGGCCATGGGAGCCAGATGTCAATGGACATGGCCAAAGCTGCAGAGGGGCCTGAGGAAAGCTCTGGGCTGGCTCTGGTCACTCTCAACACCTTTTCCATGCTCTGTGCAAAATCCCTGAAAGGCAGGCACTGCCAAGCAGCAGAGATGTACAGCTCAAGCCTCAGCAGGGCTCAGGCCCAGAGGCACAGCAATTACCTCCTGGGACTGTGCCTGGCATGGCCTCCCTTCCTGCAGCAGGGGCTGCCCATGAGCCACTGCTTCCTCCAGGAAACGCTGCCTTCATCACAGCCTTTGGGTTCATCTCTGGAGGAAGGAAGAGCCACAGCTGGATCAGACAGAACCATTCCCCACTGAGGAGGTGGCATGTTCAAGAGGCAATATTTGTCAAAGTCATGGATAAGGATCAGGAGAAAGGCCAGGTTATTTGGGCTGGCCAGGGTCCACCCTCCTCCAAACAGCCCCTACACCTGATCTAGCCTGAGACTGGGAAATTGCAGGGGATCTCTGGGTGTGCATGGCCCATGGTGCAGTTTGGGCTCCCTGTCAGCTGATGCCAAATGCCTTCCTGCAGAGGCTGGGGAGAAGCTGCAGCCAGGCCAGGCTGGGAAACAGCTCTGCAGGGCGTGAAAGCAGCAGTGGGGCAGTGAGGCTGCCATGGATCCCTTCCTGCTGTGCCGGGCATGGCGTGTCCAGATGTGCAGAGAAAGCCCCCGGCTGCTGAGTCTCAGGAGAAGGCTGAGGGACATGGACTCACTACGACGTCTCTCCAGTTCACTCAACATCTTATCCATGTGTTTGGATGTCTCCAGGGACTTACTATCCTCTGTAGGTTTGTTCCTCCCTCTAGGAGAACCTTAACAGAAAGCATTTCCATTACAGATGAATGGATCCCACAGAACCAGGGCTCAGCCTGTGGGATCAGCAGGGACACACCACTCACCCCTGTGATGGGAGCTGGGCTTGTGTGCAGCAACCAGAAAAGGAGCTTGAAACGTCCTCCCTGCAGACACACCTGTAACTCAACAGCCACAGCAGCTTCTGTCACCTGGTTCCTGCCACGTTGTCAATGATTATTCCTTGTTGGGACAGTGAGAACATACCTGCATGGGGCTCCAGAGGCAGAAAATCTTCATGAAGCCAAGCTGCCTGAGAAGCCTTCCTACCACCCTCATCTGGAAGGGAGCACAGATCAGAACCATTCCATGGTGTGCTGGGACCCCCTTCTGCCTTAGGGAACTGGGCACTGCAAGGGGGTCAGGTAAGGCTGTGGGAGCCAGATGTCAATGGACATGGCCAAAGCTGCAGAGGGGCCTGGAGAGCTCTGGGCTGGCTCCTGTCACTCTCAACCTTCTTTGCAGGCCCGGTGCAACATCCCTGGAGGGGCAGTGGGACCAGCCCAGGGCCCCTGAGGCCTCTCCTTCCCACAGAGGAAACCCTCCCTAAAGCCCTGGGGAAAACCATCCCCAACACTTCCCAGGGAGAAGGGAGCACTGTCCCGGGAAAGCGGACCGAGGCCGCCGGCTCACCTGCTTGCTGTGCTCACCACGGAGCAGCCTGGGCAGCCCTGTCAGGCAGGGCCACTGCCAGGAGGAGCAGGAGGAGGAGGCGCAGAGCAAAGGCCATGGTGCCTTGCCCACTGCCAGTCCTGCAGCTCTTGCTGCCACCACTGTCCTGACACCGCTGTCCCAATGTCAGCACCGCTGCTGCCGCCGCCGCTGCTGCCACAACAGTCGTGGTCAAGGACTGACTGCTCGCTCCTTGTGGTGCTGTGCAACCACGGGGCTCTGGCACCTCTGTGACCTCAGAGCCTGCTGTCACCTCAGCCTGCTGTCACCCCACAGGCTGCTGTGACCTCATGGCCAGGGTGGAATTGTGTGGGGAGTGGGATCTGCCTTCTTCACTAGGGAGCTCATCCTGCCCAGCAGCTCTGTCCAAGGGCTATGACAGGGTCCCAGCCCAGCTGATCTCACAGGCTGGGGGATGAAGGGATGGAGAGCAGCCCTGCTGAGAAGGACTTGTGGCTGCTGCAAGGTGAGAGGCTGGACATGAGCCAGCCATGTGCCTCCAAAGGAGGCTGCCCAGCAGCTTGAAGGAGGTGATTCCACCACCCCTCTGCTCTGGTGTGAGCCCACCTGGAGTACTGCATCCACCTCTGGGTGCCCAACACAGGAAGGACATGGTCCTGTTGGAGCTGGTCCAGAGGAGGGACAAAATGCTCTGAGGGCTGGAGCCCCTCTGCTTTGGAGACAGGCTGGGATAGCTGGGGGTGTTCAGCCTGGAAGGGAGAAGGCTCCATGGAGACCTGATTGCTACCTTTCAGTACTTTAAGGGGGCTTGTGAAAAAGATGGGACAGAATTTTTAGTAGGGCCTGTTGTGATAAGACTGAGGGGGAATGTGTTCAGTCTAAAAACAGTAGATTCAGACTAGACATAAAAAAGGTGTTTTATACACTGTGGGTTTTGAAACCCTGGCACAGGTTGCCCGGAGAGGTGGGCATCCATCCCTGCTGACATTCAAGCTCCTGCTCTGGGCAACCTCACCTAAAGGTGTCCCTGCTCACTGCACTAGATGGTTTTTTTCTTCTCCTCTGACTAAAAACTTCTTCTCACACCCCTGGCCCAAACAGAACTGACAATAGAAAAGTAGAATTATTACGAAAAATTATTCTAATGGTGTAATCCTTTCACTGAAACTGTGAAAAAGAAAAACTCTCCAAAAAGTTCTTTAGAAAAATAAGACATTACTTGATTCTGAACAGAATCATTTCAACCACACATAGTCTGCATGTGCAGAGAAAATCATTCCATGACATGTGAGTTTTACTAGATGTTTCCTAAACTTTATTCAGTCTGAACCCATAGAAATCCATGGGTTTAATGTTCATTGTTTCCAAGTTGTGGAGTCCTTAGTGTTTGGTTTCCTGTTGCACCCGGATTTCTGTGCCTGTGATGTGAATTAGGTCTGCACTCCTGGATTTCCTGCTCAGCCTTTTCCAGACCAGGTGTCTCCAGCTGTGCCAGGGCAGTGTCTGGGGTAGATGTTGGTTGATGTTTGCTGCTGGGCCTTGATGTTTTGTTGATGGTCGTTGTCTTTGTGGGAATCTTTTGGGCTCTTCCCAGTCTGTTGAGATGTTAAGCTCATCTCTGCTGAGTGGTGGAACATCCCTTAAAAAAACCCTTTAAAATTCCTTTCCCCAAGGCAAATGCAAACCAAGCCTGACTGGAGAAATCAAATAAAAAATAATTTTACACTTGGTATATTTTCCAATACTCTAATCCCAGCCAGCCCAGAGTGTGAGTGTAATTGAGAGCCAGAGTGGAATTCTCACGGTGCCTTCCCCAGCAGCTGTGGCGAGGGCAGGCACAGAAAGCCCTGAAGCTCCAGCAGTGCCAGCCAGGATTGTCCCGCAGGGGCTGGAGATGCCAAAGGAGGGTGCCCAGGCCGAGGATTTCAGCAGAGGATCTGTGGGCAGGCCCAGGGGCTTCCCCCGCTGGGGAGCCCTGGCTGCTGCTGCCTTGCCTTCAGTGCAGGCTCAGGGGCGGCCTCCCATCCTCCTGCTGCAGCCGGGAAATCCAAATCTGCGGGGCTTCAGAGCCCTTGAGCCGAGGCTGAGGGGTCCCCCCGTGTTCAGCTGTGCTGGGGCTGTTTCTGTGCTCAGGGACACTTGGAATGGGCCGTGCCACTTGGCCACCAGAGCTGCTTCTTTCCACTGCTTCGGCAGGACCCGATGTCCTGGTTGGGTGTGTCGTAGTAGAGATGGACAATGACACCTGTTTCTTCTTCCATCATAGCCAAAGCTTTATTGCACACAGCTTATATTTACATGGTTATCAGAAGGCACCGTGCTTAATTCCAGTTGGTTGGGAACTCAGTTCACTGGTTGGTAATGGTGAGTGTACACGTCAATCCAAACTTTTCTCTCTAACAATGTTTACATACTTTTTCTACTGATTCCCATGGGACAGATCCCTTGTTACTACAGGTGCACTTGTTTTTCTCCCCAAGAATAGTTTGTTATGTTAACCAACTTTTCATTCTCAAGATGTTTTTGCATGGGAACTTATCAGGCCAGCTGCTAGCTACACTAAGCCCATGTAACAAGTCCTAAACCATGATTTTCCAAGTCCTTTCTTTTGTAAGGTTTTACCTTTATGTGACAGGGTGTTGTGGACAGCAAAGTCCAAAGGTGGGTGTGTCTCAAATCTCTCCCAGCCCGGGTCTGGATCTCTCTCAATTCAATGCAGGCATGGGTTTCTTCCCAGCCCCCTCTCTTGGCTGTTCAAACAGGAGGCTGGGTTAAACCCTTCCCCTGGCCTCAATTCTAAATCCTGCTGTGCCACTGAACAAGTTTCATACTGCAGTCACCGAGCTCTGCTCATCCATTTAGGGGCTCTGTTGGGGTACGTGGGAGAAGGTGAGGAGGGGTCCCCGGGGGTCGTGTCCCCCCCCGGGAGCGCCTGTGACTCCCCCATGTCCCCCCCATGCCGGGCTCACCCCCTTTTGTCTCTGCCAGAGCTCCTGACCCAGCTCCTGCTGTGCCCTGGGAGGGGCTTTGGGGAGCCCCCCTGGGACCCCCTTGGATCCCCATTCCTGGGCCCTGGGACCCCCCCGCATCTCCTTCCCCAGCTCCGGGACCCCCTGCACCCCCTTCTCCTGCACCAACAGCGCCCCGCACCCCCCTTCCCCGGGCTCCTCCCCTGCCACCCCCCGGACCCCCCGGTCCCGTCAGCCCGGGGACCCCCGGAGCCCCATTCCCGGCCATCCCGGGGCACCGCACCCCCAGGCCTCCCTTTCCAGGGAAAGCCGAGCTGGGCACGGGGCTCTCCAGCCGCTCTGGGATTTCTGATCACCCAAAGGAGAGGGAGAGAGCAGCAGAGAGAGAGAGAAGGAGCTTGGGAATCGGGGCTCGGGCTCCCAGCGCCCGCTCCTGCTCCGCCGGGGCTGGGGAGCCGCAGCCGCAGGAGAAATGGGATCCGCGGATCCCGGGGCTTCCCCCGCTTTGGGCCGAAGCCGGCGGGTTCCAGGCAGAGTTTGAGCGCAGGGCCCGGGAGTTCAGCCCAGCCCGGCGCGGGGGTCCCGCAGTGCGCGGCCGAGGAGGGTCCCGGGGGATCCCGGGAGGGGATCCAGGGGAATTCCCTGGGATTGCCCCGTCCCCTCCCCCCGCGCTCCCTCGGGCACTTTCGCTTCCGCCTTGCCCGCCCTGCGCCGCCGGGATCTGCCCGGCGACCGGTGACGTCACTGCAGCCTCGGGCTGCCACTGGCGGGCAGCAAAGAGCGGCGCCAATGGCGGGGCCGGAGGCGGCTCTGGGGGCGGGGCCGGGGCTGTGGGCGGGGCCGCAGCGGAGCAGCGCGATGGCTCCAGCGCTGGGGCCGGGGGCGCTCCCGGGGGGCGGCGAGAGGTGAGGGGGACCCCCGGCACCGGGACTCTTTGATCGCCCATTCCGGAGCGCCGAGGGGCCCCTAAACCCCCATTCCTGGGCGCCGCCATCCCACCGAACCCCCATTCCCGGCCGTGGGTCCCACCCTGCACCCCCTTATCCGGCACCAGGAACGCCTGCACCCCTTTCCCGGCCATCCCGCCTCTCGCAGCCCCCAGAGCCCCCTTCTCCTTGACCCATTTACCCCCCGGACCCCTATTCCTGCCTCTCCCAGCAGCCAGCCCCTCCTTTCCTCAGCACTCAGGACACCCGGGACCCCTATTCCCAGCCATCCCGGCTTTCCCTGCCCTGTCCTGGCAATGGGGACAGCGGGGACCCTTGGAGCTCCCTTTCCTGGATACAGGAACGCCCTGAACTCCAGCCATGCCACATCTAGCCAGCCCTAGCCTCCCCTCTTGTCAGTCCTGGCATCCCCAAATGCCCTTCCCGGCTCTCCCCGTTCCCCCTTTCCTTCAGCCGTGACCCCCCCGATCCCAAATCTCCAAATGTCCCCCCAGTTCTCCTCTCCCTGCGTTCCCTGCACGCGGCGCTGTCGGAGCCCGGCCCGGGCTTCCCGCAGTCCATGTCCATGGGGTCCCTGGCTGGGATCCCCTTCCAGCGCCGCCGCAGCGAGCGGGGCCGGGCGGAGCCGAGCCGGGATCTTGGGATAGCCAGAGCTGGGATATTGGGATAGCCAGAGCTGGGATATTGGGATAGCCAGAGCTGGGATATTGGGATAGCCAGGGCTGGGATATTGGGATAGCCAGGGCTGGGATCTTGGGATAGCCAGAGCTGGGATATTGGGATAGCCAGAGCTGGGATATTGGGATAGCCAGGGCTGGGATATTGGGATAGCCAGAGCCGGGATATTGGGATAGCCTGGGCTGGGATATTGGGATAGCCAGGGCTGGGATATTGGGATAGCCAGAGCTGGGATATTGGGATAGCCAGGGCTGGGATATTGGGATAGCCAGGGCTGGGATATTGGGATAGCCAGGGCTGGGATATTGGGATAGCCAGGGCTGGGATATTGGGATAGCCAGAGCTGGGATATTGGGATAGCCAGGGCTGGGATATTGGGATAGCCAGGGCTGGGATATTGGGATAGCCAGGGCTGGGATATTGGGATAGCCAGAGCTGGGATATTGGGATAGCCAGAGCTGGGATATTGGGATAGCCAGAGCTGGGATATTGGGATAGCCAGGGCTGGGATATTGGGATAGCCAGAGGCGGCACAAGGAGCGGCACCGGCACGGGGCCAGCGGGGAGCTGCAGATGCTGCAGCAGCGGCACAGCCAGAGCGGGGCTGAGCGGGGGGAGCCGGGGCTGGGGGATCTGTGGGGCTGCGATGGCAACTGTGGCACCGCCATGGGGATCCCTGAGATCCAGGCTGAGGGATTAACAAATTCCCTGGCTCACAGCTGCAGGGAATGTCTCCGGAAATATGTCAGATATGGGCGGGAGGCGCTGGAGTGTAAAGGTGGGGAGGGCAGAATTCCCATGGGAATATGGGAATGGGAATGTGGGATTTGGGAGGGCAAAATTTGGGAACGTGGGAATTCCCACGGAAATTCCATGGATGGATCTCAGACATCCCATTCCCACGGGACCTCCACGGATGGATCCCACTTTTGTCCCATTCCCATGGGAATTCTGTAGATGGATCTCACTGCCATGCCATTCCCATGGAATTCCATGGGCAGATCTCCCTATCGCACTGCCATGGGAGCTCCAATCTGGTTCCCCCTCAAACCCATCCTGGGGCTTGCCCTGTTCTTTGTCCTCCCCACCCCCTCCCAAGACTCCTGGGGGTCCCCCCATGACACAACCAGCTCCCCCAAACTCTTCCTGAGTCTCCCCTCATCCCCCCATAATGGGAATTCCTGCAAGTCCCCCCGTGTCCCCTCCCCCAGGACTTTGGGGGTCCCACCCGACCTGTCCGTGCACCCCCAGATTTCTTCCACAGCCCCCCTGTGATGGTGGAGGGTGGGGGCCGAGTGCTGGTGCCCCCCTGCCTGCAGCAGATCCAGCGGTGAGGGCAGTTCGGGGGGTCCCTCAGCATTTGGGGTCCCTGGGATTTGGGGTGACCCCCCGGGCCCCCCAGGATCTCCCTGAACACGCTGACGCTGCCCGTGGGCAGTGAGAAGGTTCAAACCCGGCACGGGGTCCCCAGCACTGCCACCCGCATTGCCCAGGTACCCCCAAACCTGCCGAGAACCCCCAAACCCCCCGGGACACCCCAACCTCCCCTGATCCCAAACACAGCCCTGGATGCTCCAAAAACTCCCCAAGACCGCAAAACCTCACACAGACATTGAGAAGGTTCATACCTGGCATGGGGTCCCCATCTCCATCACCAGCAGGTTCCCCAAAACAGCCTTGGGACCCCCAATTCCACTTCCGGGATTGCCCAAATTCCCTCCTCAGGACTCCTGTAAACCCCCTTGAGAACCCCCCCAAAAACCACTGTGGGCCCAAAACCATCCAGGACTTCCGAAAACCCCCAGGAACCCCTCACAAGGGTTTATACCCAGCATTGGGATCCCATCGCCTTCATCGGCATCACCCAGGTACCCCCAAACCCTCCCGGGACCCCCAACCCCTCCCGGGGCTCCACTGCCGGAACCAACGGGAGTGGCGTTGCCCTTTTAAGAGGAGTTACAGTGGGACCCGACAACACCGGGGGCCCTTAAAGCGGCCATGGTAGAGAGAACCCCCAAAATCCACCCTGGGGGACAAAACATCCCCTACAGGGGCTTGGGGTGGGGGCACCCCTAAAAATGTCACTTAAAGCCGTCATGATCCCCCCTCAAAAGGGGCTTGTGGGGCTGCGGCCACACAAACACCCTAAAATGGGAAGGAAAAAACACCCCTGTAGTGGTGGGATCCCCCCAAAAAAACCTGAAAAAGAGAAAAACTCCTCTTCAGAGGGGCCTGAAGACCCTGAAAGGCCCTGGAAGAGGGACAAGATCCCCTCCTCTGCTGGGGCCTCCCCGAGCCGGGAACTCTCCCGTTCCTGCACTCGGGGGAGCCCCGAACGACGGCGGCTCCTGGGCTGAGCCCCCCTCAGCCGGGGCTGCGGGGGGAACTGGGGGGGCTGGGACGGGGCTTGGGGGTCCTGGGGTGAACTGGGGGACCCTCAGTGCTCCCACCTCCCCCTGTTCCCCTGTCCCGCCCCGTTCCCATTGTTCCCCCAAACCTCCGCTGCCCCCAGCTCGGTTTGGGGGGGACCCAGCCCTTTCCCATCGTGTCCCGGCCCGGCCCCGCTCACCCGAGGGCTCCGAACCACGCACAGGGACAGAGGAGGGACAGAGGAGGAGGAAGAGGAGGGACAGAGCAGGAGGAAGAGGAGGAGCAGGAGGAGGAAGAGCTGGAGCAGGCAGAGGAGGCTCCACGTGCGCTCCCCGCTCTCTGGATCTGCAGCTCCTTCGGGACCATCGCCCCCCATCCCGCAGGTGCCCGGGGAGGGGGAGCTCGCCCCAAATACCCCGGGGGTCCCTGGGTTTGGGGTTTTTGGGGGGGATGTTTGGGGATGGCAGGGCTCCAGAGCCGAGCCGCAGATGCCCCTCGGGGGGACACTGGGGATCCCCGGGAGGTGTTTTTGGGGGTTCCCGGTGGCGGTGGCGGCAGAGCCCCGGCAAAGGGGCCGGGGGGATGCGGGTCCGGCATGGCCGGGAAAGGGGTTCGGGGCTCCCGGTGCCGGCAGGGGCTGCTCCCAGCATTGCCCACTTGTTCTGCCTGTGTGGTTCCAGTTTCCTCGGCACCCCACGATAAGCCAAATCACTCCCAGTCATTCCCTATTAGAGTACAATTTGTCTCCATTTTATCCCATTTTTCAACATTTTTATCCAATTTTCCCCCATTTTTATTCTATTTTTTTCCCATGTTTGGTGTATTTTCTCATTTTTTTCCTATTTTCATATAATTTTTCCCCATTTTTATCCTATTTTTTATTTTTTCTCCAAAATTTTCCCCATTTTTTCCCTCAATTTCTCCCTTTTTAATCTCATTTTTCCTGCATTTTTACTCAATTTTTTCTCCATGTTGTCCTAATTTTTTTCATTTTTTTCCCATTTTTAATCTATTTTTTCCCCATTTCCCCATTTTTAATCTATTTTTTCCCCATTTCCCCATTTTACCCTCTTTTTGCTCCATTTTTCCCCAGTTTGTTCCCCATGTTCTCTCCTGTTTTCCCCATTTTCTTCCATTTTTCTCCCACTTTCACTTCATTTTTACCATTTTTATTCACGTTTTCCCTTCATTTTTCTCCCAGTTTCTCTCATTTTTTTTTTCCCAATTTTTATCCTGGTTTTATCTCATTTTTCCATCATTTTATCCCCATCTTCTTCCATTTTTCTCTCCCATTTTTCCCAATTTTTCCTCCATTTCCATTCCATTTTTCCCTATTCTTATCACATTTTTTCCCTATTATTTTCCCATTTTGGCTCCAATTTCTCCCATTTTTGCTCCATTTCCATCCTATTTTTCCCTATTTCCCCCTAATATTCCCCACTTAATTATTCCAAAAAATTAATATTTTGGCAGGGAAAAATAGAAATTTTGGTGGGAAAAAAGGGTGTTTTGGGGGCAAAACTCCATGAATTTGAATCACAGCTTTCCCATGATTTTTCCATGTTTTTTCCATGATTTCTAGCTGGAAGGAGGAGTGGGATTCATCCGAGCATTCTGGAAGCTGGAATAGGACCAGGCCATCTACCTTCCCAAAAATCTTGACCAGCTCATCTGCAATTCCACCTTTCCCCACTCTCTGGATTCCCAGGTCTGGAAATTCTTCTACGGCCTCCCAGGTAGGCAATTCCTAAAATTCCATGGAAAAATGGGATAGGGGGATTTCATCCTGTTTTTTTCCTGATTTTCCCCATTATTTTCCCCAATTTTTTTCTCCCTTTTTTTTTTTTATTAATTTTCCTGATTTTTTCCTGAATTTTTCCCAGTTTTTTTGCCATTTTTTCCTGATATTTTTGTTTTTCCTGATTTTTCCCTATTCCCAAAACTTTTTGTCTTTTCCCCAACTTTTTCTCAAATTTTTCCATAATTTTTCTGGTTTTTCCCATTTTTTCCCAATTTTTTCCCTTTTTTTTCACATTTTCTTTTCCTGATTTTCCCCGTTTTTTTCATTTTTTTTTCTGATTTTTTTCCCTGATTTTTTCCAGGTTTTATTCCCTTTTTCTTATTTTTTTCCTAATTTTTCACAATTTTTTTCACAATTTTTTTCACATATTTTTCAATTTTATTTTCCTAATTTTTCCCTCTGATTTGTCCAAATATTTCCCTTTTTTCCTAATTTTTCCTGATTTTTTCCTGTTTGTTTCCCTGATATTTCCTAGTTTTTTACGAACTTTTTTTCCCAATTTTACAAAGTTTTTTTCCCCACTTTCTTGTACTCATTTTTTTTTTCCCTTGATTTTTCCCAGTTTTTTCCCAGTCTTCTTCCTCTTTCTTTTCTTGATTTTTTTCCTAGTTTTTCCCAGTTTTTTTCCTAATTTTTTTTCTTGATTTTCCCCCACTTTTTCCTGATTTTTCCCTCTTCTTATTGCAATTTCTTCCTGATTATTCCCCATTTTTTTTCACAATTTGTCCCTGATTTTTCCCTGTATTTCCTAATTTTTTTACTGATTTTTCCTGATTTTTTCTAGGTTTCTTCCCTCTCTTTTCTTGATTTTATCCAATATTTGCTCAATATTTATCCAGATTTTCCCCGTTATTTCCTGATTTTTATTGATTTTTTTCATGATTTTTTTATCATTATTTTTTTATTTTTCTGATTTTTTTTTCAATTTTTTCCATTTTTTTTCTTAAACTTTTCCTTGGTTTTTGTGCTTTTTCCTGTTTTAATCCCATTTATTTCCCTGATTTTTCCCTTTTCCTTTCCCTAATCTTTCTGGTTTTCCCCAATTCTTTCCTGATTTTTTTCATTATTTTTTTCTGATTTTTCCAGATTTTTTTTATTCTTTTCCTGTTTGTTTCCCTGATTTTCCCTTGATTCTCTTTTTTTTCCACATTTTTTCTCTGATTTTTTCCGAATTATTTTCCTTATTTTTTTCCAATTTTTTCTCAAATATTTCTGGTTTTTCCTTCATTTTTCCAATATTTTTCCCAATTTTTTCCTGATTTTTCCTGATTTTTCCCAGGGTCTTTTCGGCTTTCTTTTCCTGATATTTTCCCTGATTTCTCACAATTTTTCACCATTTTTTTCATGTATTTCCCATTTTTTCCTGATTCTTCTCTCTTCCTTTCCCAAATTGTTTCTAGCTTTTTCCCAATTTCTTCTCAAATTTCCCTAGTTTTTACCTGATTTTTCCTAGTTTTTTTCCTATTACTTTCCAGATTTTATTCCTCTTTCTTTTCTGGATTTTCCCCAATTTTTCCAAGTTCTTTCCCAGTTTTTTTCCGGATTTCCCCAATATTCTTTCCAATTTTCCCTGGTTTTTCATGATTTTTCCTTCTTTTCCTATTTTTTCCTGATTTTTTCCCCATTTTTTCTGACTTTTCCTGATTTTTCCCAGATTTTTTCCACTGTCTTTTCCTGATGTTTCCCCAATTTTTTCACATTTTTTTCCTTGAGTTTTCTCTTTTTTTCCCCAAATTTTTCCTGGTTTTCCCCAATTTTTTGTCAGATTTTCCCCTGTTTTTCCCAAATTTTTCCTAATTCTTTTGTGATTTTTCCCTGATTTTTTTTTATTTCACCCTGATATTTTTCTGTTTTTTCCCTGAATTTTCCCTTCCATTTTCCTTGAATTTATCCTGGGCTTTTTTCCATTTTTTCCCCAATTTTCCAGTTTCCTTCACACTCCCAGTCTGATCCCGGTCACTCCCAGTATGAGGCCAGTGGCCCCCAGTTGCTCCCTGTCAGTGCCAGTATGACCCCAGTAGCCTCCAGTGTGATCCCTGGGACTCCCTGTCTCTCCCAGTATATCCCAGTCAGCCCCAGCACGCTCCCAGTCATTCCCAGCTCCTCCCAGTTGCTTTCAGCATGATTCCAGTTGCTCACAGCCACTCCCAGTCAATCCCAGTATGATTCCAGTCACCCGCAGTGGGATCCCAGTCTCAGCCAGCAGGGACCCAGCTGCTCCCACTGTGATCCCAGTATGATCCCAGTTGAGTATGATCCCAGAATAGTTGCAATTGTTCCCAGTTCCTACCAGTATGATCCCAGTTGTCCCTAGAATAGTCCCAGTCCATCTCAGCATGGTCCCACTCACTCCCAGTTTCTCCCACTGTGATTCCAGCTGTTCCCAGTATGGTCACAGACATTCCCAGTATATCCCAGCTGCCCTCAGCATGCTTGTGCTCATTCCCAGTTACCCCACTAAGGTTCCAGTTACCCCAGTACAAACCAGTCCCTGCCAGTGCTGCCACTCCTGGGATCCCCCAGCCCTCTCTGTGTTCCCCCCTCCCACATCTCCCCAGAGCAGCCCCAAGGGCTGGCAGTCCCCAGCCAGGGTCCCCAGCCAGCCCCAGGTTGGATCTGCAGCCCCCAATTTTCCCAGTTTCCCTCTCCTTTTCCCCGGGCCGGGTTCCCCCCGTCCCCAGCGGGTGGGAGCAGCTGAGAGCCCCGCGCTGCCCATCCCGACCTGTCCCGGCTCCATCCCCGCTCCTGCCGTGGGCTGTGAGGGGTTTGGGAACGGGGCACCGAGGGTGTCACTGCTCCTGGGGGAGGAGGAGGAGGGATGGAAGAGGAGGGATGAAGGAGGAGAGTGAGAAGGGGTGGAAGTAGGAGCAGGAGGTGGCATTAGGGAGGGGAAGGAGGAGGGATGGAAGGGGAGGAGAGGGAGGAAGATGTTGTAAGTACTCCACAAACTCCTTCATTCTTGTCCCCCATGGGGATGTGTCCGCCCTTCACAGAACACGGGCAGGAAGGGGTCTCAAAATATATCCAACATGGACCTAAGGTATTTCAGACAAAGAAGGCTCAGACTTACGAGATGTGGTCCTGGGTTCATTGTATGTGGATCGCCTGGGGCAAGAAAGAGGCTGAGATTCCTCGGGTGCTATCTCTTAAACTTGGGGAAGGGGCTGGCCAGGGGATACAGGGGGGTTACAGCCAGTGGGATAGGGAAAAGAAAAGGGAGGTTAGGTAGGGACTGACCTTATACAAAACCAAGGGTGAGTTCTTCCCTTGGGACAGACCATAATTTTTTAAATGAACTTCAACAGGAAGAGGAGGGACAGAGGAGGATCAGGGAAAGGAGAAGGAACAAAGAGGTCAAGCACTCCCTGAATTCACAGCCCCCCCCACCTGTGGGATCATCACCCCCCATCCCACAGGTGCCCCAAGATGGGGAGCTCAGCCCAGATATCCTGGGGGGTCCCTGGGTTGAGTTTTTTGGGAGGGGATATTTGCGACTTAAGGACTGCAAAGCTGAGTGGAAAATGCCCCTTGGGGGACACTGGGGGGTCCCAACACCCCTAAGTGGGGAGATGGAAATGGGGGAACTTTTTGGATTCCTGGCATTCCCAGCAGCCTGAAGAGGTCAGGGACCGAGTAGACAGGGGACCCCCAGTACAAGCGTGACCCCCAGCAGCTGGGACAGGGGGGAACCCCTGAACACCAAAGGGGACAGACCAGAGATGGGGAACTCCTGGGAGGCATTTTCAGGGCCGAATCTTGGTGTTTGGGAGGTTTTTATGGAAGGCTTGGGATTTCTAAAGATGAATTTGGGCAGGAGGAGCCCCCTATTCCAATGTGCTCATGAATTGTATTTTTCCCCAAACCAGGATTTCCCATTCCCAAACCTTGGTGAGATGGAGAAGGAGGCTGCGAGGAAGAGGAAGATGTCCCAGGACACCCAGGCAGGTGAGGAGGAAGTCAGTGCCCCTTTCCCCCTCTCTCCTGCTCCATCTCCCAGCCCAGCATGGCCCCCGGTTGCAGGACAACCCCGCTGCCGATGCTGTCCTGCTGGGGACGCACTGGGGGGATCTCCTTCCCCTTCCCTCTGGCACGGAGGCAAATCCCATCCTCTCCTTGTCCTTCCTCCCCCAGACAAGGAGCTGAGGATGGAGACCAGGGAGGACAAAGCCCCACGGCAGAACCTCATGGAAGAGGCCGTTTTGAGCAGCTCCACAGTGCAGGAATCCAACAGGGAGGAAAAGCTTCAGAGATCCCACAGGAGGAGGGGCTCCAAATCCAGCCCTGGGTGCTCTGAGGAGGAAAGACCCACCCTGTGCCAGGACGGCATCCAGAGATCCAGCCGGGGCTCTGAGCTGGTGGTCCATGAGCAGCTTCAGGATGGGGAGAAGCCCTACAAGTGCTTGGAGTGTGGGAAGAGCTTCAGCCACAGAAACCACCTGATCAGCCACCAGATGATCCACACCAGTGAGAGGCCCCATGAGTGTGGTTACTGTAGGAAGGGCTTCAGCTGCAACTCCAAACTCATCATCCACCAGATGATCCACACTGGGGAGAGGCCCTACGAGTGTCTCCAGTGTGGGAAGAGGTTTCAGACCAGGCCCCATCTCCTCAGGCACCAGCGGATTCACACGGATGAGAGGCCCTTCCGCTGCCCTGACTGTGGGGAGGGCTTCAAGCGAAACTCCAACCTCGTCACCCACCGGCGCATCCACACTGGGGAGAGGCCCTACGAGTGTGGGGAATGTGGGAAGAGCTTCAGCCACAGCAAGAGCCTGATCCTCCACCAGAGGACCCACACTGGGGAACGTCCCTATGAGTGTGGGAAATGTGGGGTGACCTTCAGATGGAGGTACCAACTGACCATCCACCAGATGATCCACACTGGGGAGAGGCCCTACGAATGTCCTGAGTGTGGGAAGAGGTCTCAGACCAGCTCCCATCTCCTCGTGCACCAGCGGATTCACATGGATGAGAGGCCCTTCCACTGCCCCGACTGCAGGAAGGGCTTCAAGCACAACTCCACCCTCATCAGGCACCAGCGCATCCACACTGGGGAGAGGCCCTACGAGTGTCCTCAGTGTGGGAAGAGCTTCACCCAGATCTCTAACTTGACCAAACACCAACGGAGGCACCAGTAAGGGAAGCCCTTCGTGCGCTGCCCCAGCTCCATCCCCCATCAGAGGACCCACGTTGGGCAGAGCCCTGATGACCCACGTTCCCAGTGATCTGCGTTGGGAACACACTGGGGTGATGGTCATTTTATTTTGGTTTCAATTATTTTTTGATTCATTCTCATCCCTTTAAAACCAACAAATGGTGGTAAAAATCAACAAATTCATCAAAGGCATCTAAAACCTCACATTTTACTACTGCTTCAAGGCAATCTGGGAGATACTTGGGAGGATTTGGGGGTTGTGGGGTTATTTGGTGGAGTTGTCTCCATTTCTTGGCACTCAAAGAGACAAGAGGGATCGATCTGTCACCTCAAAACCATTCAATGCCTCTGAATCCTACTCAGCCCCTCTCCAAAATTATTTGATTCCACAGCCCCTCAGGGTGTGATGCTTTAAGTTTTAGCTTTCATATTTTTCATATTCTGGGCTACCTAGGTTTTTATTTTTGAACTTCCTATTAAGTGTTAGTGAGCTCTCTTCACAGAGTAGGTAGACAAAACAATTCCTTTTCTAGCTTGATACCAAGGACAGTCGTTACAACTTTCAGGCCCAAAAGCATGAACAAGGGTGGACTGAAGAGAGAAAACAAGAAGGATGGGACTTCATCATCTGAAACTGTAACTGGACAATGAACCCAAATATGCAGATGGACCTAAACTTCTAAAAATGTGACATCAGTTGTCCATTTTTGTGACCATTTTTGCTCCATCTTGGGTGTAGCCCTGGCCAGGCTCTTGTATTGCCCAAGGTGTATCTGTAATGTGCTGGTCGTGAGTGGGGAGACAAAATCCACGACTCGTGCTCCAGTTGCTCATCAGACAAAACCGCTTTGTTTATTATTCAGAACTCGCTTGAATACCAAATTCAAATTTCCCAGGCTAGACAGTCATTGGCTAATACTTCTCTCCTTGCCCTGCATCTTGGCCAATGGTGTGCAGTGGTTCAGACATGAATTAGGCTGGCTAAATTAGATTTGTGTTATGGCTAAAGTAGATTTACTGCTAAATTAGATTTGTGTTATGTCTAGATTTACTTTGTCCAGTCCTGACCAGCTGTACTGTGACCATACTGTGACTATTCACCCTTTTTTGGTTAAATTAAAAAATATAAAATGCTCTCTGTTATCCTATCTGCAAGGGCCCTTTGCAGACATGATAACAGGGACAGCATGGGTTTAATTTGAATGAAGTTTTCTAATTAACTTGACACACTTAATTCTCTTCAGCAAGCAATATGCTTTATGTACTAAATTGAGTTTGCAACACTCACTTCCAGGAGCTGGCAGACAGGATCACAATCCTTTAAGCTAACATGCCACAGGTTAACTACTTATAGTTAAAAGTTACAACTTAACATTAAAAAACAAGAAATTGTTTAGAACTGAGATTATACCTGAACTCTTTAAACAAGAAACAAAAAACATTCAACATTTAGAACCATGAGAAAAACCCAACTTAGCAGAAAAGCAATTTGTAAACAAACCATTTTTAAATGAACTGTCTTTTCAAGAGTCCGATTTTCATGTTGATTAAGTTGTTCTGGTTACTCTTCTTCAATCTCCTCCATCACATCCGTAGAGGTATGATGAGTTCAGCGGGAGAAAATGCAGCACTCAATATGAATGATCAGCAAGTCTCTTTTATTAGAAACTATAAAACCACTTATATAGCATCAGTAATTAGGCTCATACATAGTGCAAAAGAAAGCTCATTATTGGATATTTCATTTAAGGTCAACTCCACCTAATTCTACATTCCTGTGATCGCTCATCTATGCTGAATTCACATTCTTCTGATCACAGCATCCTGTTCTCAGTTAACAGTTATCACTAAGGCCTTCCTGACTTTGCAACATCTCACACCAACTGTACTCTATTGTCTAACTCTTTCCCAGCTAACTGCTGCATGGGAATATGACCTTTGCTCTCTAGCCATTCCTCCACAATTCCCCTGTTTTCTTTTTGTACTAACAAAACTGTAGAAGTAGCTTTCTTTACCATGTTTTGCAAGCATTGCAGTATGCAAGGAATAAACAGTTACACAATCACAATGATCAATATATCAACAATTGCCATTTGTGCTAAATTTTTTAACCATCCTGTGAGACCTAGAGATTGAAACCACTCTTCTAATGGATTTGTTTCCATGGTTAATTTTTTCATATTGCTCTGTAGTTGTTGAAGACGAGCATGAATAGACACTGAATGATCAGAAAGATTCCTGCAACACATCCCATCAAAGTCTTCACAGCCATGGCCCTGTGCTAATAGCAAAAAATCAATAGCAGCTCTATTCTGCAATACAGCATGCCTAACACTATTCATATCCAAAAGCAAATCAGACAAAACCTTTGATGTAATGTTAAACTGTTTTCTTGTCCAACATGCCAGTCATCGTAACTGTGTTAAGGCTTGAGCACTAGATACTCCAGGTGTAAAAATAAATGACACAATCACTGTAGGACGTTCCCAAAGCTCAACCTGATCTTTGCATTCTGGTCCCAGCTGAAACACACTTCTCTTTTTTTGTAACCTGGTTCTATTGGCTCCTAATAGTTGCTATATAGTGGGTGCAAACAATGTCAATTTCCCAAAATAACAAGGCCCTCCATTAATGTTTGCTGGCAGTCCTTGCCATGCACGATCTCCACAAATTAGAAAAATACCAGGTGGTAATTGTAAAGGTGCTAGAATTTACTTTACGAGACCAATTGCCACAGTATACATTATTATTTTGCAAGTATAGCAAATTTTGTGGAGAAACATTTGTACCATTTGGCCCATGAGACCTTTTTGCATGATTACTCCTAGCCCAATTAACAAAAGTTAAACAGTAATTGCTAGGGGCTGAACCTAATAGTCTTGTGGTTCTGACCCAGTAACATTTAAACCTGTAGCAATGTACCAATTTTGAGCTCCAATGGGATTTGCCTGAATTAAGCCTGTGTCACAGATATTGATCCTGAATCTACCTGATGGAATTTCACATAATGTTTTGTTTGCTTCCTTGGGTGTTTTCCAATTCTTTGTCCAGTTTTTAAACATTGTGGCATTGAGTGAATCATCTAAAGGTGCGCCCACTAAACAAGTTCGAAAAGGATCTGAAGGGGTAGCCATTGAAAGGAAAAAATTATCCTGTCCAGTTTGATTAACCCACGTTATCCACATATTTTGTCTCTCATCCATGTCAATCAAAAACCCTTCATTTCCTTTTATCATGGTAAACCACAACAACAACCTGATCAGAGGTAGTCCCTTAAGGACTTTAAAAAGATTGCGGCAGTTCAGCCAGCATCTTAGCTGGATCCCATGTGAGATCTTGCTTCCCTTTTCTTTTACCCCTCTGCCTCGCCCGTCGATTCGGTTGCTTCAAACCACGGGGTGTTCCATCTTCTCGGCAGCAGGGATAACTTTCAGGGAAAGACCCCTTCTCTCGAGACTGCCGTTTTAAAAATTGCTCCTAATTTTTATTTTTTATCCCTGGGATATCACACCTGACCTGTGTAAGTGTCTTACGACAACGTATTGTGGTTATTTCAAGAATATATGGTAAAGGGGTATTGGGATGATAACAATAATTTTCTGGATTTATCCCAAAAGCAAAAATCTCCCACCATCTATCAGATCCTTTCTCAAATTGTCTTGTTTGCACACCTTCCTGTAATGCAATCTCAGTTAAATTTCTTTCAAAGTTGTAACACTCTGTACAAATCCCTCTTGGGGACCGACCCCACTTAGAATGTATCCACCACTTTTCCTTACACACTTTACAAATATAACATACAAAAGATAACATTCACAATTTGGTACTGTGCACACGATTCACGTGTGAGAGTTCATCAGATCCTGTCTCTATGTTGATGGTAGAGAGCAAGAAGTATCTGCTAAATTTTCTGGATCCACTGAAGGTAAATCACTGGGATCAGCAGGTTTAGTCCATCGGATCAGCACCCAGACAAGCTCTGTGGGGGTAGACACACAAAGATAACCACGTCCTCAATAGAGTACTTTGCTAGGACCTCCCCACAGTCTTGTTTTTGGATCCTTATAAACCAATTGGTTTGCTTTAGCATTTCCTTCTCTGAAACCCACATGCCATTTGTGGCTATGAATATGGGTAATAGCAAAGGCAACAGTCCTCAACTTTATTGCTCTTTGAAGCTGCAAAAACAGTTCATATAAACGAGGGTTTTTTACTTCTTTAATGTCTGCATTTTCAATACGTTCACTCACTCCTGCAACATATAAAGAATCAGTTACCACATTAACAGGACCCTTAAACTACACCAAAACCCAAACAACAGCAACTAATTCCAGAGTTTATAATGTATCCTCCTTTTCAAGCTGGAATAATATGAAGATTCCATTATCCTTCTGAATTTTGCCATGTAGCAGCAGCTGTACGAGATTTCTTTCCAGCATCAGTGAACACACAACAACCACTCTAATACCCATATCTCCCCCGTTTTCTTTTATTGCTGCGTTAAGGCATTGATGAGATGTTGAGGTCCAAACCATACAGTAAGGTTAATGTCCAAGTATCTCATCTACGAACAACACCTGTCTGGATACAGTCCATTATTTTATTGAGAGCTTCTTGTTGTTCACTGGTGACCTGTATAGGTGCTGTAGGATCAGTACCCTTTAACAAAGATCATAAGGATTGTAAAAGTTCATTAGGAATACCCACAACAGGTTTAAGCCATTGTAAATCTCCCAGCAGCCACTGAGCATCATGAACAGTATGAAGTGACATGTTTAATGACAGTTTCTGAGGGACAACATACTGCTCAGTTAAAGTCTACCCGAGATATTTCCATGGGGATGACTGCTGTATTTTCTCAGGTGCAACAACCAGTCCATTCTGAAGTAGTTGTGTTTGAATGTCTTTAACTTGTTTATCTGCAAAAGGTTGTGACTGAGCAAAAAGAATATAATCCATATAATGATAAATAATAGTTGTAGGTCACTGAACCTGTAGTGGTTGTAAAACATTATTTACATAAAGCTTAGTGGCACCAATTGTGCAATTTGTTGTCCTTTATCAATTTTGGTTGGTAGTGCCAGTGTATATGCAATGATATATATTTCACCAAAATAGTCCACATCAATTATTTCAGGTAAAATAAACAGTCTCATTAGACTAGCAGATGAACGTCCCAACACTATTGAACTCATAGCTTTTCCGTTTATTATCCATGGGAATGTTGTAGGGCTGTGATGTCAATAAATCCACAGTTACTGAGGCTGCCAGGTCCAGGCCGAGGCTCCCCGATGTGGCAGGCTGGAGGGAAGTTGCACTGATGTTCCAGCAGCTGCTATTTGTGTCGTGGCATAGCAACTTCTTACGCTGACCTTCCCGTTTCTCGATCTCCGGCGGCAAACATTATCAGTGTGGGTATTAGACCAGCACTGACTGCACAAAATAGATGGTACAGTACATTCCTTCCAAATATGTACAAGGTTGCCACAGCGAAAACATTTGAATCGGGAGGTTGGAATCCTGCCATGGTTAGTTGTAGCCGCTTGTAGGGGTGCAAGAGCTGCTAAAACTTGACTCTGATTAGATGTAGCCTGCTTTTCTAACCCTCGTCCTAGTTCTTTAATTGCCTGGACTAACATTGCCTGTGAGCCCACCGGTATATTAGACATTCTCTCTAATGCTTCCTCAATAGTCCAATTAGCATTTAGGGAATTTAAAATTGACCTGGTTGCTGGATTACAATTTTGTAAGGCACATTGTTTTAATAATGCTCCCCTCATATATTCAGGAACACCTGCTCGCTCTATAGCTGAAGCTGCTTTATCAATAAATGCTCCAAATGGCTCATCTCGCCCCTGTCTAATGCCCATATAAGATGGAATACCTCCTGGCTCCTTGATCTGATCAAACGCAGCTCGCACTAACCGCATTCCTTCTCTCAACTTATCTGGTCCCAAAATAGCTTGTGCTTCCACTTGACTATATGCTCCTAATCCCATAAGTTCTTCCAAAGTTAATCCATACAGTGGATCACCTGCCTGCCTTTGCACATTTACACTTTCTTGACAATAAGCTTGCCAGTGTGCATTAAACAACAACTGCTGATGCTGACTAAGAATTAATTTCATAATACTCTTACAATCTCCAGGCAACAAAATCTGTGTACCCCACAAATAATCAATCATCTGTCTAACCGGTTCACTGGTCACTCCAAACTGACTGACTGTAGATCGCAACTGTGATAACCATTTCCAATCTAAAGCTGTAATTTGAGCTTGTATTCCTCCCCCTTGCATCGGTGCAAAGGTTACGGGACATGCTACTTCCAATACAGCGTCTACTAATTCCTGATCTCCCTCTTGCAAAATATTCCGTGCTAACGTAGCCCATGTCTCTCTTCTTTCCCATGCAATAGTCTCACCTAACTCATGCCCTACCCCAGGGACAGATTTATTTCCCATAGGGGAGGATGGTAACGGTGCCGAAGGCTCTGTTCCAGAGTCAAGGTTAGTAGGTGAAGGAATTTGAGACGGCACAAAAGGATTAACAGCTGCAGCAGGGATCAGTGACTGCGTGGGGGGAGTCAAAATTACTATATTCATGGTGGGTGGCAATGGACACTCATTAATTCCCTCTAATAATCTATTTTTTGACATAGCTGCAGATGCCTTTGTGGCAGCTCCCTGTTCAGCCTGATACTGCAAGAGAGCATTATGAACTGTCCACCACAGTTTTCCTAATTTTTTAGCAGTTTTATCATTATTAAAAACAGCTTCCCACAATTTATCTCCAAATTTTTGCCACTCACTTAATTCATGGACTGTATGGGGATTCTGAAAACAACCCTGAGCATACCCATAAGCAAGAAGTCCAGGAAGCTCCTTGCGCAAATTAAAATCTTTAACCTGTCGCTTTTCTAAAAAGCAGGTAAATAAATCATATGCTGCTTGCCTTTCCATCTTACCGTCAGCGCTGTTGCAGCCCCTACAAGGTTTCGGCAGCACGTTACGGCAGGACTCTCCTCTGAGGTCGCCTGGGCGCGGCAACCCTACTGTGCAATCAGGACTCTCCTCCGAGGTTGCCTGGAATGCAGCACAGCCGTTGCTTTTCGCCGTCCTTGCTGCAAAGGACCCGTCCCCTGTTGCCGACTCCCTTGGCCAACTCCGACTGCTATTAAAAGTCTTTAAGGTTCCAAAGGTTCCAAAGGTCTCTAAGGTTCCAAAGGTTCCAAAGGTCTCTAAGGTCCCAAAGGTCTCTAGGGTCCCAAAAGTCCCAAAGGTCCCAAAGGTCCCAAAGGTCACTGTTGATCGGGCGCCATTTGATGAGTTTGGAGGGAGAAAATGCAGCACTCAATATGAATGATCAGCAAGTCTCGTTTATTAGTAACTCTAAAACCACTTATATAGCATCAGTAATTAGGCTCATACATAGTGCAAAAGAAAGCTCATTATTGGATATTTCATTTAAGGTCAACTCCACCTAATTCTACATTCCTGTGATCGCTCATCTATGCTGAATTCACATTCTTCTGATCACAGCATCCTGTTCTCAGTTAACAGTTATCACTAAGGCCTTCCTGAACTTTGCAACATCTCACACCAACTGTACTCTATTGTCTAACTCTTTCCCAGCTAACTGCTGCATGGGACTATGACCTTTGCTCTCTAGCCATTCCTCCACAGAGGTACTGTCAGGAGGGTGTTGTTTGTGGTCTTTGGCTGTATGTTCGACTCTTTCACATCGGTTGCAGCTTGCATTATCACTTCTTTGTCCCTGAGCTGTCCCCTGTGGAATGGGCTTGTGTGGACAGTTTATTTTCCCGTGGCCTTGTTGTCCACACTTGTAGCAATGGGGTGTGAGATTAACAGCAGCTGTAATAGAATTGGCTAACATATCCGTGTTAGGAGATCCAGTCCCAACCTTAGCACATGCTGTAATCATCTCCTCCAGAGATGGATTCTCTTGAGGTAATGCATCTATAATTTTTCTGCAGTCTTGGTTTGCATTATCTCGTGCCAGTTGTAGCATTAATTAACCCCTTGCTTCACTGTCTGTGATTTGCTTTTCCATAGCATCCTGCAAACATTCTATGAATTGCATATAGAGATCATGGGGGTTTTGTCTTCTACTTGAATAGCTTTGGGTTGGCACTGACAAGTTGGTAATTTGTGTTAGAGCTCGCATGGCTAAGTCTTTCACTTGTGTTAGAATTGCAGAGTTCAAGCACTCTGGGTTTGGGGATCTTCTGATACTGCTGAATGATATATTGTATGAACAGCCTTAGCTACTTTGCTTTCTGGGGTCCCACCACACATTCCTCCCTTTTGTTTTTCGATAATTCCTGTTAAAGTGCCATGTGCTTTTCCCACAATGGCCTGTTTTATTGTTATTTGAGGAACACCAGTGTGGTGTGTTACACTCCAGGGCTGTAGGAAATGTTTTGTTTTCTGTGAGATGTATGTTGTTTTGATGCTATGAGGGATGCTCAAAACAGCAAAGGCTGACTGCCAGTGTGCAGTGGCATCCCGACCCTTTTCTCTTGTGTGTTTTATAGCACATATTGCTGATGAGAAGGTAGCTATGGATAAGTGTAGATATTTTAAATGTCTAAATTCAGGGATGTGTGTGACATGGGTTTGACAGATTTGTAAGGCACGCAGTCCACGAGGGTTTGCTCCCATTTGCAGTGGTGCAGTGTGGCCCTGGTGTCCTGATGGGACACTTGTGGTTGGGTTCTTTTTCCCCCTTGGACTGAGACTGACGAGAGAGAGGCAGTTTTCTCTTGTTTGGACTTGGTTGTTTATTCTTCTTTTATCTCCATTACATGTATACAGGGTACAAGGAGCTACAAGCAGCTATGTGCACTAAGATAGAAAGGTGCAAAATGACTAACAAAGATCTTCTTCAAGGTTTTTTATATGTTCATTTACCCAATTAACAAATGCCAAGGAAATATTTTTTCTTAGTGACCCAATGACCCAACACCTGTGCGCTGCACTGCAGCATTCTTTATCCAATTACTTACTACTACCCAAAAACCTCTAGAAGAAGATGAAGAAGAAAGAAGGAAAGAGACAACACCCTGAATCCTCCAGCTTGTCCTCTATTTTCTAAACTAGTTTAAACTCCAAACTTTAACTTTTTCATGCAGTGACATAAAAAATCTCTCTAATCTACACACACTCCTAGTTTTTCTATTTAACAGTTGTTTTCATGGTGTTCTATGAAATCCAGTGTTTTCTTGGATGTCAGAGCCAGGTATCAGAGATAAGGGCACATTCTCAATGCCTCTGACTCCAACAATAAACTAAGTTGAATATTGTTAAGTGCTATTCCACTGTTAAATCCTGAAGTCATATGTTATAAGTTAGCTTGAATACTGTTAAGTGATTCTGCTAAATTGTGATGTTTGAAGTATAAATTAAGGAATAAGCAAAGTCCTGTTAAGTTTGAGCTCTGTTAAGCTCAAACACACACACACACACACAACACACACACACACACACACGGACAGTTCTGGGTTCATTTCTGGTTGGATTGCATGGATTTTGTTTGGTTTTGTTGTTGCTTTGTTTCCTTGCTGTGCCTGAAGTGTCCAGTCAGGAGCAGAGTGACTCTTGCCAAGGAACTTTGTGCTGCTGGTGCTTAATATTAAATCTGGTTTTTGCTGCTCCCTTGCTGGGGATTTTTTAAGTGCTCTCAAGTCCTTGTTCATGACAGGGTGAAGGAGCCCTGGCCCAGGCTCTGGCCCTGGGGGACACAGGGACACTGACAGGGGGTCCCTGTCCCCCTGTCCCAGGCCCCACAGCACTTGGGATGTCCCACAGCCATTCTGTGATGTCCCAGCCCCTCTGAGATGGCAGAACCCACGCTCTGATGTCACAGCCTTCTCTCTGACATCACACACTCTTCTCTGTGATGTCACACAGCTGCTCTGTGATGTCCCAGCCCGTTGTCTGATGTCACAGAGCTATCCTCTGCAATTGCTGTGTGACATCACAGCCCACTCTGGGATATCACAATGCACTCTGTGTCACAGCCCACTCTATGATGTCACATCACCACCATGTGACTTCACAGCCTGTTCTCGTGATATCTCAGAACCAACCAGTGATTTCACAGTCCACCCTGTGGTGCTCTGTGATGTCACAACCTGCTCTTTGGTGTCAGAATCCTCTCTGTAATGATATACATTCAACTTCTGATGTCATAGTCATGTCTCTGATGTCACAACCCACTAAGTGACATCACCCAGCCCACTCTGTGATGTCACAGCTTGCTCTGTGATGTCACAGAATCCCCTCTATTATGCCATAGCTGCTCAGTGACCTCACACAACAAACTCTGTCATGTCACAGCCCCATCTGTGACCTCACACAACCCACTCAGAGCTGTCACACAGCCCCTTTCTGACATCACAGCTGCTCTGGGGCTCCAGGACACAGCCACAGAGGTGCTGCTGTGACACAGCCCCCTCTGGCACATCCCACAGCCCCTGCCAGTGCTGAGCCCCTGGCAGCTCTGTCTGGGCCTGCTCGTGTCCCTGAGCTGCCCTGGCAGGGCCCCAGCCCTGCTGGGCTGTGCTCAGGAGCTGCTCCTGGCCAGAGCTGTCTCTCTGCAGCGCTGCCCTTGCCAGGAGCTGCCTCTGGGCCAGGAGCCCGGCCCAGCTCAGCAGCACAGACACAGCACCAGCACTTTCATCACCCTCTCGGGCCTTTGGGGCTCTTGGCATCACACTCAGTCCCTCAGAGTGTGCTCCACAAACTTCTCAAGAGCTCCAAGTCAGATGGAAACACTGAAGTTTCTTGGAGTTGAAATGAGAGACAGGAGTGAGAAAGTGTCCCCAGGTTCGAGGCAGAGCAGAAGACTGGAGGCCCTGATGGCAGCTGGGGACAAGCAAGGGAAAGGTGTCTGTGGTGCTGAGCAAAGCTGGATGTGTTTCAGGAATGCCAAGGGCCAAGGGCTGAGCCCCAGCCCCTGGCAAGGCAGATGCTGTCCCTCCCTCATTGCTCAGGGCTCTTCCCGGGGCACTGGCATGTGGGGATGTGCAATGCCAAGGGCAGCACCATGGGGCGGCCCCTGCCAGGCTGCTGAGCAGGGACAAGGAGGCAATGAGGCCCCAGGGCTGCCAGGGTCACTTGTCCCCTGCTGGCCTCAGGCCCAGGGCCAGCAGCCATGGCCAAAGGGCTGCACAAGTTGCCTCTGGCAGGGCCTTGCAGCTGCACAGCCCAGAGCCCTCAGCCTCTTCCTGCTGCTTATGTGATGAGGCCTCTGAAACCCATCCTGGGAGATTTTTGGGTCCTCTCCATGGTCTCTGAAAATGGAAACACTGGTCAAAATTATTTTCCCCCAAATCTTCCAGTGACAGAACAAGGATCAATAGCTTTAAACTGAAGAAGAGTGGATTTGGGATTGTTAGAATGAAGAAATAGTTTTCAATGACAGTGGCAAAAAGCTGTAACTGTTTTTCAAGAGAAGGGGATGCCCCATCCCAGGAATGCTCCAAGAGCAGGAGCTCTGTGCAACCTGACACAGTGAAAGCCCCTCCCCAAGGATGGAATTGCTGTTGTGTGGGTTCTCTCATGTGCTGGGTGCCCTCACAACCCTCCTGGCCAAAATGTCTGCTGAGGGCCAGCCAGGCTGCTGCAGTGGCACTGACCTCACAGCCATCACCACTGCAGCCATGTCCCCTGGGCCTGGCTCTCCCCTTTCCTCTGCCCCTGCCTTGTCTCTGCTGGCATGAAGAGTTTGTTTATTATTGTCTTGTCCCCAAGGTGCTGGGGTCAATTGCTTCCCAGCCAGGCTCCTGGAGCAGCAGTGGCTTTTCAGAGCCCAGCCAGAAATGAGCCCTGAAGCAGCAGCTCTGCAGTGCTGGCCACCAGGCCGGGGTGCCAGGGGAGCCTTCTGGCCATGCCCTGGAAGCAGCTGCTGCTGCCAAGGTGCCTTTGGTGCCTCAGGCTGTCCCTGGCACAGCTCCCAGCATGGCACTCTGCACTTGTGCCCGAGCCCTTCCCTGGGTTGGGGCTGGCCTGGGGCTTTTCCTGCAGTGGGATCTGCCCTGGCCATGGCACAGGAAAGGCAGTTCCTGCTGGAGCAGGAGGCTGTGCCTGGAATGGGCTCAAACAGCTCCAGCAAGGCCCTGTTTACTTCAAAATTGCTTCCAAGAGCACTATAGTCTAATAATTGTTATAGCTCCTCTACTCTGGAGTAAATAACTCTATTTTATGTTTACTCTGTGGTGTAAATAAATCCTCCTGTCTAATCATGATTAGAATTAATCACAGCTGTATTTATAGAAATACATCTGGTGTTCTGTTGTTAATCCGGTTGGACAAACTGCATTATGGCTCAATTTCACCTGTCCAGTATTTTACACATAAACATTTGACAACATCTGGGGCTAGGATTGGATCCTAGTGCTCCCAGTCTCCTCTCTTAGAAGGAAGTTAAAAGTCTAGGCATCCCAGGGGGGTTTGAGGATCCCTGGTGGCTGTTGGGTGTCATTTCTCCACCTCATGACTCAGCAGGAGTTTCTTCAATTAAGAAATAAAGCTTTTGCCTGAAGCTCCCACTCTGCCCATGACAGGAAGCCCTGGGAGTGTCTGTGACATCCCGGCTCTTTGGCAGCCTGGGGACTCCTGGGATGTCACCGTGGAGCCCCTGGGAGTGCCTGTGACAGACGATGCCTTTGCAGCCCAAGGTCCCCTGGGATGTCACCATGGAATTGCTGGGACTGCGTCTGACCACACGGCTCTTCAGCATCCCCAGAAACCCCTGGGAGGTCTCTGAGGAGCCCCTGTCTCTGCCTGTGATATTCCGGCTCTTGAACAGCCTGGAGAACCTTGGAATGTCCCCATGGAGCCCCTCTGAGGGCCTGTAACAAATCTGATCCTTAGTAGGCAACCATCACCAGGACCTGTTGCTAAGGTCTGTTTCTATGGCAACCATCACAGCCCCTGTTGCTATGGTCAGTCCCTTGGCAGCTCCATGGATACCCCATGCCAGGGGTGGTTGCCATGGACACCAGCTCAGGCCTGGAGCCAGAGCCCATTGCCATGGCAACCATTTGCAGTCCCATCCCCAGGCCCATGGAATCCACAGAGCCACAGAATTGGCTGAGTTGGGAGGGACCCATGGGGATCCTCCAGTCCAACTGCTGGCCCTGCACAGGACACCCCAACAATCCCAGCCTGGGCCTGGCAGCGCTGGCCAAACGCTGCTGGAGCTCAGCCAGCCCTGGAGCTGGGAGCCTTCCCTGGGGAGCCTGTTCAGTGTCCCAGCAGCCTCGGGGGAAAAACCTTTTCCTCACATCCAGCCTAAACCTGCCCGCCTCAGCTCCAGCCACTCCCTCCACTCCTGTCCCTGGGCACCAGAGGGAAGAGGTTCCCACAGCCCCCAGCCAGGGACCCGCTCCCAAGGCTGCTGTCATGGCAAGCAAGCCTGGCACCAGCTGGGATGCTCGGTTTCCATGGGCTGGGCTTCAGGAATGGCATTCCCCAATTTCCTGATCCCGCTAAAACTGCACCGCTGCTCTCCTCCCTCCCACCTTCCATGGAAAGCACAAAAGGCAAAGATCCCAGGCTGGGATAAGAACAATTTATTGAGAACAGCAACGGGATAAGGAACAACCAGACGCAGAAATAATTTTGGTAACAGAATAGATAAGAAAAACTATTACAGGGAAAACTAAACCACCACAGACTGGCTCTTCCTGGCCACGTATTTCCTCCTGCCTGGAAAGGACACCCTTCTCCTATAGTGAGAGAGAGGGAGTCCTTTTCCTGCCCCTGGCAATGACCTGAGATGGGATTGAATATAATGACAGGGCCATGGCCAGACCCTCATGTTGCTTGATCCCACATGAATATCATAACCATTGCCATGGGCAGGAAAAGGTACAGGTGTCTTCCCAGCATGGATCCCAGGACACATGGATCAACAGGTCTCTGCCCAATGTGGATTCGCCAAGGGGGGATGAAGCTGGAGCTGTGGAGAAAGCTCTTCCTGCACTTGGAGCACTCGCAGGGCTTCCCTTACCAGTGGCTCCGTTGGTGTCTGGTCAAGTTAGAGCTGACTGAGAAGCTCTTCCCACACTGGGGACACTCGTAGGGCCTCTCCCCAGTGTGGATACGTTTGTGGGTATTTAGGCTGGAGCTGTGGTTGAAGCTCTTCCCACATTCCCCACACTTGTAGGGCCTCTCCCCAGTGTGGATGCGCCGGTGGGTGACGAGGGTGGAGTTGTACTTGAAGCCCTCCCCACAGTCGGGGCAGCGGAAGGGCCTCTCCTCTGTGTGAATCCGTTGGTGCAGGAGGAGATTGGAGCTGCTCTGAAACCTCTTCCCACACACACCACACTCGTAGGGCCTCTCCCCAGTGTGGATGCGCTGGTGGATGATGAGTTGAGAGCTCCAGCTGAAGCCCTTCCCATATTGCCCACACTCATAGGCCCATTCCCCAGTGTGGATCATCTGGTGCTGGATCAGGCTATTGCTCCACCTGAAGCTCTTCCCACACTCCAAGCACTTGTAGCGCTTCTCCCCATCCTGAAGCTGCTCATGGACCACCAGCTCAGAGCCCCGGCTGGATCTCCGGCCACCTTCCCGGCACAGGGTGGGTCTTTCCTCCTCAGAGCACCCTAGGATGGGCTTGGAGCCCCTCCTCCTGTGGGATCTCTGGGGCTTTTCCTCCCCGCTGGATTCCTGCACCGTGGAGCTGCTCAAAACGGCCTCTTCCACAAGGTTCTGCTGTGGGGATTTGTCCTCCCTGGTCTCCATCCTCAGCTCCTTGTCTGGGGGAGGAAGGACAAGGAGAGGATGGGATTTGCCTCCGTGCCAGAGGGAAGGGGAAGGAGATCCCCCCAGTGCGTCCCTGGCAGGACGGTGTCGGCAGCGGGGTTGTCCTGCAGCCGGGGGCCATGCTGGGCTGGGAGATGGAGCAGGAGAGAGGGGGAAAGGGGCACTGACTTCCTCCTCACCTGCCTGGGCGTCCTGGGACATCTTCCTCTTTTTCTCAGCCTTCTTCTCCATGCAGCCAAGATGTGGGATTAGGAAATCCTGGTTTGGGAGAAAACAAAGGATGAGCATATTCAGTTTGATGGTCCCTCTGTCCATGTCCCTCTCTAGTAGTGGCTGCGTATCTGGAGGGTCTTGGTTTGAAAGGAAAGGTGTTTGCTAAGGAAGGCAGAAACCTACACTCAAATATATAAAAATGTAAGTAACAACCCCCTCCTAATTATTATAATCTTGATATCAAAGTGCTCTCAGATAAAGATATAGGAATAGAAATAATAATTCCTTACTAAAGAAATTAAAATGAAAATGCAGCAGTACAAAAACAAAAAACCAACAAAAAACCAGCTCTCTGAGAGAGTCAGAATGCAACCTGACACCTCATTGGTTAGGGTCCTGGCAGCGGTTCAATTAATTGGCGGCTGCAGTCCTCCTGGATTGACAGATGTGGTTCTGTTGAAGCAATGATCCTGTAGAAGATTGTAGCTTACCTCTGAAGTTCCAGTGCTGTAGATGGGTCTGGTCTCTCCTCTGGGAATCCAGTGGAGAAAGACTGCCTGTGGTGTTCTGATTCCCAGATTATATCCATGCAGGAATGCTTGGCTCCTCCCCCTGGGTGGAGCATCTCACAATGGGATGATGTCATTTTATCAGTCCTGCAGTGAGACTCAATGGCCCATTAACAGAAGATATCCCCCTGGAGGAAGGATGGGTGGTGGAAGAGATAAAGAGCACTGCCCCACCTGGTTTTAACAGCTGGCCCATTAACAGAAGTCATCCCCCAGTTATGAGGGATGGGTGATGAAAGAGATAAAGAAAACTGCTCTTCCAGGTTTTAACAGATGGTGATAGAATACATACTTTTGGTTACATCTTGCATTGCAACCTAAGCCATGGGGTTCATAAAAATTTTACACCACCAAAATTCGGCCCTGAAAATGCCTCCCAGGAGTTCCCCATTTCTGTTCTCTCCCTTTTGGTGTTCAGGTTTTCCCCTGTGTCCCAGCTCCTGGGGGTTACGCTTGTACTGGCGGTCCCCTGTCTACTCGGTCCCTGCCCTGCCCAGGCTGCTGGGAGTGCCAGTAATATAAAAAGTTTTCAACGTTTCCATCTCCTCACTTAGGGATGCTGGGACCCCCCAATGTCCCCCCAAGGGGCATTTTCCACTTATCTTTGGAGTTCTTCATTCTCCAAACATCCTCCCCAAAAATCCCAACCCCTCAGGATGTCTGGGCTGAGCTCCCCCTCCCCGGTCAACTGTGGGATGGGGGGTGATGATCCCACAGTTGGGGGGGCCTGTGAATTCAGGGAGTGCTTGACCTCGTGCTTCCTTCTCCTTTCTCTGATCCTCCTTTGTCCCTCCTTCAGGCTGAAGAAGCTACTCAAGGAGCCAGAAGCAAAACTCCAAGTCCCTTGGAGCTTCAATCGGCCCCACTGAGGGCAGGGACTGCCAAAGGCTCCCCAGGGACTGGTGAGAGCAGATCCTGGAGGCCAGGATTGCCGGGAGCCAAAGGCTCTGAGCAGGGAACTGCAATGCTGAGCAAGCCCTGGCTGGGTTGGAGGAAGCAGAAAGGCCAAGCCCTGAGCCCAGGCCTGGCACCGCAGGGCCTGTCCCTCACGGGTGGCTCGGGGCTTTTTGTGGGGCAGTGGGATGTGAGGGGCAGCAAGGACAAATGCCATAAACCTGTGTGACACTCCAGATCCTTATGGAACCAAGGGGCCAGTGTGACGCTGTGGGAAGTTGTGGAACCAAGGGGATCAATGTGGCACTCTTGGGCCCATGGAACCAAGGGACCAGTGGGACACTCTGGGGCCTTATGGAAACAAGAGGTCACTGTGAGCCGGCAGGGCTGTAACACCCCAGAACACTTCAATGCTGGTGGTAACCAAAGGTTCCTGTGCTTGAGTTTGGTGCACAGGAGAAACACCAACCAGATCTTCTCAACATGGACAGATGCAAAAAATATTCTTGGTAGGAAGGGACCCACAAGGACCATCAAGTCCAACTCTTAAGTGAATGGCCCACACAAGGATTGAACCCACAGCCTTGGTGATACTGTCACCATGCTCTAACAACTGAGCTAAGAGGTCAAAATGACACAAAATTTCACTAGAAAAATACAGACAATCAAGGAATTTTGGCAAAGGGTTTAATACAACATCCAACTGAACATAAAACTCTTACCATAGCATTAACTTTGCAAACTTAGCTCATTTAACCTAAAAAGTGTTAACCCTTAAGATTTTGGGTAACATTAAGATATCCAAAAATGTTCCAGGTATGTAGGATAGGAAGGAGAAGAAAAGGAGACCACAAAGACAGAAGATCTACAGAAAAACACCTCCAGGATGATCCCAGTCACTCCCACTACAATCGCAGTCACTCCCAGTATGAGCTGTTGCACCCAGTCACCCCCAGTATGGTTCCAGTAATTCCCAGATCCTCCCAGTATGATTCCAGTCATGGCCAGAGTGACTCCCTGGCACTCCCAGGATGGGCTCAGTTGCTCCCAGTCACCTCCAGCATGGTTCCAGTCACAGTTGGCCCCTTTCCAATCACTCCTATTATGATCCCAGCTAGTTCCAGTAGGATCCCAGTATGACCCCAGCTAGTTCCAGTAGGATCCCAGTATGACCCCAGCATTGGCACAGCTGCTCCCAGGATTATCCAGTGTGGTTCCAGTTGTTCCCATTTACCTGCACTGTGGTTTCAGTCTCCCCCGGTCTATCCCAGTTGCTCCTAGTCACTCCTCACGTGCTTCCAGCCTGATCCCAGTTGCTCCCAGCCACTCCCAGTCACCCTGAGTGCAGTCCCAGTTGCTGCCAGTGTGGTCCCAGTCTTGCCCAGCATGGCCCAACTGCTCCCACTGTGATCCCAGTAGGATGCCAGGTGCCCTCAGCATTGTTCCAGTTGTTCCCTGTTCCTCTCGGTGTGATCACAGTTGCACCCAGTTGCCCCCAGTATAGTCCCAATCCCTCTCCAGATGATCCCAGCTGCTCCAAGCATGGTCCCAGTCATGCCCAATTGCCCCCCGTGCAGACCCAGTCACTCCCAGTTGTTCCCAGTTATCCCCAGCGTGGGGTCCCAGTTGTCGCCAGCACAGTTCCCATTGTTCCCAGTGTGTTTCCAGTCATCCCCAGTATGGTTACAGACACTCCCAGTATACCCCAGCTGCCCTCAGCATGCCCATAGCCATTCCCAGACACTCCTAGTAATCCCAGTTAGGTGCTTGTTATCCCTGTATGATCTCAGGCCCAGTATATCCCAGTCAAGCTGGGATTTACTCCCTGAATTCACAGCCACCCCCCATCCGTGGGATCATCACCCCCCATCCCACAGGTGACCAAGGAGGGGGAGCTTTGCCCAGATATCCTGGGGGGGTTCTGGGTTGGGTTTTTGGGGGTGATGATTAGAGCATGAAGAATTCCAAAGCTAAGTGGAAAATGCCCCTTGGAGGGACATTGGGGGTTCCCAGTGGCAGCTGCTGGCAGAGGCAGCCTGGAGGAACAGAGCCCTGTGTCCGCCAGGATCCCAAAGTGGGGAGCCCAGAGAGGGGGAGCGCCACAATTTGCAGGACCCTCAACAGCCTGGAGAGGGGCAGGGGGGTCTCCATGGACTCCCTGCACCCCCAGGAAGCGAATAAGGGGAGCGGGGATCCTGGGACCCCAAAAACTTTCAGTATCCCTAAGTGGGGAGATGGAAACAAAGGAAAATTTCAGATTCCTGGCACTCCCAGCAGCCTGGGTAGGGCATGGATTGAGTAGATGGGGGACCCCCAGTACAAGCGGGACCCCCAGCAGCTGGGACAGGGGGTAAACCCTGAACACCAAAAGGGAGAGAACAGAGATAGGGAAATCCTGGGTGGCCTTCTTAGGGCTGAATTTTTGTGGTGTAAAATTTTTATGAACCCCATGGCTTAGTTTGCAATGCAAGATGTAACCAAAAGTATGTATTCTATCACCATCTGTTAAAAACTAGTGGAGCAGTTTTCATTATCTCCTTCATGATCCATCCCTCATAACTGGGGGATATCCTCTGTTAATGGGCCAGCTGTTAAAACCAGGTGGGGCAGTGCTCTTTATCTCTTCCACCACCCATCCTTCCTCCAGGGGGATATCTTCTGGTAATGGGCCATTGAGTCTCACTGCAGGACTGATAAAATGACATCATCCCATTGTGAGATGCTCCACCCAGGGGGAGGAGCCAAGCATTCCTGTATGGATATAATCAAGGAATCAGAACACCACAGGCAGTTTTTCTCCACTGGATTCCCAGCGGAGAGACCAGACCCATTACAGCACCAGAACTTCAGAGGTAAGCTACAATGTTCTACAGAATCATTGCTTCAACAGAAGCACATCTGTCACTCCAGGAGGACTGCAGCCACCATTTAATCAGACTGCTTCTAACACCCTAACCAACGGGGTGTAAGGTTGTATACTGACTCTCTCAGAGTGTTGTTTTTTTGTTGTTTTTTTTCTTTTGTACTGCTGAATTTTCATTTTTCTTCCTTTAGAAAAGAACTATTATTCATATTCCTATATCTTTATCTGAGATCACTTTGATATCAAGATTATAATAATTTGGATGGGGTTGTTGATTACATTTATATCAATTTCAATGGGGGTTTCTGCCTTCCTTAGCAAACACCTTTCCTTTCAAACCAAGACCCCCCAGATACCCAGCGACTTCTAGAGAGGGACTTGGACAGAGGGACCTTCAAACTCAACGTGCTCATTCCTTGTTTTCTGCCAAACCAGGATTTCCCCATCCCAAACTTTGGCTGGATGGATGAGAAGACTGCAAGGAAGAGGAAGATGCCCCAGAACACCCAGGCAGGTGAGGAAGAAGTCAGTGCCCCTTTCCCCCTCTCTCCTGCGTCCTGCCAGGGACGCACGGGGGGATCTCCTTCCCTCTGGCACGGAGGCAAATCCCATCCTCTCCTTGTCCTTCCTCCCCCAGACAAGAAGCTAAGGATGGAGACCAGGGAGGACAAATCCCCACGGCAGAACCCCATGGAAGAGGCCCTTCTGAGCAGCACCATGGTGCAGGAATCCAGCGGGGAGGAAAATCCCCAGAGATCCCGGAGGAGGAGGGGCTCCAAGCCCAGCCCAGGGTGCTCTGAGGAAGAAAGACCCACCCTGTGCCGGGAAGGTGGACGGAGATCCAGCCGGGGCTCTGAGCTGGTGGTCCATGAGCAGCTTCAGGATGGGGAGAAGCCCTACAAGTGCTTGGAGTGTGGGAAGAGCTTCAGCCACAGCAACAGCCTGATCTGCCACCAGATGATCCACACTGGGGAATGGGCCTACGAGTGTGGTGAATGTGGGAAGGGCTTCAGCTTCAGCTCCCAACTCATCATCCACCAGCGCATCCACACTGGGGAGAGGCCCTATGAGTGTGGTGAGTGTGGGAAGAGGTTTCAGAGCAGCTCCAATCTCCTCCTGGACCAGCGGATTCACACGGATGAGAGGCCCTTCCTCTGCCCTGACTGTGGGGAGGGCTTCAAGCACAACTCCCACCTCATCAGGCACCAGCGCATCCACACTGGGGAGAGGCCCTATGAGTGTGGGGAATGTGGGAAGAGCTTCTCAGACAGGTCCAACTTAAATTCCCACAAACGTATCCACACTGGGGAGAGGCCATACGAGTGTCCCCAGTGTGGGAAGAGCTTCTCAGTCAGCTCTAACTTGACCAGACACCAACGGAGCCACTGGTAAGGGAAGCCCTGCGAGTGCTCCAAGTGCAGGAAGAGCATTGTGCACTGCTCCAGCTTCATCCACCCTTGGAGAATCCACATTGGGCAGAGACCTGGTGATCCATGTTCGCTGGGATCCATGCTGGGAAGACATCCGTACCTTTTCCTGCCCATGGCAATAACATGATATGAGATCAAAGAACATGAGAATCAGACCATGTCCCTGCCATTATATTCAATCCCATCTCAGGTCTTTGCCAGGGGCATAAAAAGGACTCCCCCCTCTCTCACTATAGGAGAAGGGTGTCCTTTCCTGGCAAGAGGAAATAC